>NC_057801.1:500302221-500600538 GCF_018294505.1 Triticum aestivum | reverse complement strand
ATCGAGGCTGAGCTCAACCATCTCTACCGTCACCAGTGGGACTGGGTGGTCACCCCCACCGCCGGTCACATCTTCGTTAGCTACGGCTACGCGACGCGTAGTGGCCGGATTACTCTTGCTCTCAACCAACTGGTTGTCGAGATATCCGAGCCGGTTCTCGACGCCCAGGCCGTGGCTGTCCTCGACACCGCTTGGATCCTCATCTCCGGCCTCCCCGATATTGCGCGGACCGAGCCCGTCATCCGCCAGATGTCTCGTCTCTTGGGCAAGGTGGTGGCGGTCGACGAGCTCTCTCTGCGCAAGGAGGAGGAGGTCCGGGTCAAGGTCAAGTGCCTCGACTCCTCCAAGCTTCGCACCTCAGTCCGGGTCTTCTTCAACGACCAGGGCTTCGACCTCAGGATCGCCCCCGAGCCTCCCAACCACGTTGGGCATCCCCGCTCCCTTGACGTCGGCCTCCCCGGTGGCAACCAGGGGGCTGGCGAGGACTACCACGACCGTCACCGCTCCCGCTCCCACCGCTCGGATGAGAAGGGGGCGTCCGAGGACTCCCGCTCCCCCTCCCCCTCACCCCCCTCCTGCCGCGGGGGGCAAGGAACGCCAGGCCGCTTCTGGCCCTCCACTGGATGGCCTTCCGCTCTCTGCGGCGTCGCCCTCCGAGGGGAGCGACATCTCCAGTGTGGGCCTGGTGGTTTGCCCGGCCTCCTCCCCGCACTCCCCCGCCTCGTCGCCGCCCTCTGTGTTGGACTCGGGGGTCCCGTCCATCGGCCTGCTCCCGGATTCTCCGGCGGCGCCCGCGGTGGGGGGGACGCCCCGTGTGGCAGACCCCTCCGCCCCGGCCTCGCCACCCCCCGTCGCCCCGTCCTCCCCTCGGCCTGAAGCTCCTCCGCCCTCGTCGCCACCACGGGTCGCCCCGGCTGCCGGCTCAGCGGACCTCCTCGCGTCGCCTCCCCCGCCGGCTGCGTCCTCACTCCCAGCGCCTCCCCACCTCGGCTGTGCTGGGCCGGCTCTGCTGACCTCTCCTGCGTCGTCTCCCCCAGGGGTGGGGGCGGCTCGGATTCTCACGCCTTTGGCGGCCCAGCCCCCTCCCCCCCGCTCCGCCGCCTACTCCCGTCGCGGTCGGTCGACCTCCTCCCCGGTGGTTGCCTCCCGCCGGAGTGCGCGGCTGGATGCTGCTCACCCTGAGGGCAGCCCGGCTCTGCCCATTCCCGAGCGGGCGGAGCTACGCGCTGCCGCTCGTAACCTGGAGCCAGGTACGCCCTCCGTTCCCCCCTCTGCTTCATCTTGTTCTTTCTCTGCGCTTGAGTCTGTGCCGCTGGGCAACCTCGCCAAAGTGGCCTCCGACTCCGCGATCATTTTCCGTGGGGAAGCTGGCCCTCCTCTAGCCCAGATCACGGCCATCAGAGCTCGTGAGGTTCTCGATGGGAAACTCGCGGAGGCCCGTGCGGCCCTCCTCGTTCCTCCAGCCGCCTCTACGGGTGGGGTGTCCCCCTCTCCGCCCGTGCCGCGGCTGACGGCGCCTCCCCCCCCCCTTGTGGCTGGGGCGGAGATCCGGGGCCGTACCCGCTCCCGCACGGCGGCTCTTCGCGCGCAAAGCGCTTCTCGTGTTCTGGGGTCAAGCAGCCCCCCTATGGCTCCTTAATGCGGGCTCTTTTCTGGAACATCCGCGGCTTCGGCCATGATGGTCGTCGCCGCCAGTTAGTGGAGTACATGCGGGATGAGCACATCGACATTGTTGCTGTGCAAGAGACCATGCGGCGCGATTTCTCGCTTCCTGAGCTTGACCGGCTGAGCTCTCACCTCTTTGCGTGGCACTGGCTCCCTTCTAGTGGGAGCACGGGCCACTCGGGTGGCATC
Organism: Triticum aestivum; assembly: GCF_018294505.1. Taxonomy (NCBI): domain Eukaryota; kingdom Viridiplantae; phylum Streptophyta; class Magnoliopsida; order Poales; family Poaceae; genus Triticum; species Triticum aestivum. The sequence continues at coordinate 500,598,684 of NC_057801.1, read as the reverse complement.
CTTTTAGGTGTGAAGGATGCCACCTTCGAGGTGGGCAGTATGGATAGGGGCGAATTCTTCGTCAGCATGGAGCTATTCGAGAGATCGCTCAACTTCAAGTGGGAGGTCATCATTGTCTACGGGCCGGCCGACCATAATAGGTCGGCCTCCTTCCTGGAGGAGCTCCACCGGAAGATCTCGGCGGCCTCCCTCCCCGTGGTAGTAGGTGGCGACTTCAACCTGCTACGCGTAGCGGAAGACAAGAGCAATGGCAATGTGTGCTTTGCCCGGATGCAATTGTTTAATGACTTCATTGCTGACCTCGCCCTCCGGGAGATTGATCGGATTGGGGCCCGGTTCACCTGGACCAATCGGCAAGCCTCCCCGACCCAGTCTGTCTTGGACTGGGTCCTAGTTTCCCCAGAATGGGACCTCCGTTGTTCCCTAGCCTCTCTCCGCGCCATCACTCGGATTGGCTCGGACCATGTCCCCCTGCTTCTCTCCTCCGCGGACGAATGTCCGCCGATCCCCCCTCGTTTCCGCTTTGAGACTTTCTGGCTCTCCCAGTCTGGATTCACCGACGCCGTTTGCGCCCGATGGATCGAGGCTCGGGCCCACCCCCACCCTCGTCCCCCCTCTGCTATTGATGCGTGGCACTTTTGTGCGAAACGTGGCAGGCAATTTATGAAGGGTTGGGGGGCCAATCTGGGCCGCGACGCCAGGGAGCGTAAGAAGGCGCTGCTGACCGCGATCCAGGCCCTTGACCTTCGGGCTGACGCGGTGGGTCTCTCCCCGGATGAGTGGCTTTCCCGCTACGACCTCAAGGACCAACTTTCCGTGATCTACACCGATGAGGAAGCATATTGGCGCCTTCGGGGCGCGCAGAGATGGGTCCTGAAGGGGGACGCGAATACTGCTTACTTCCAGGCGATTGCCAACGGCCGCCGTAGACGCAACACCATCCCCCTTTGGGATGGGGAGACCCTCCTCCAGGACCCCCGTGACATCCGGACCCATGTCGACAGCTTCTATCGATCCCTCTTCTCTCCCGCCCCTAGGAGCGGCATCTCCCTCGCCACCGATTGTTGGGCTGGTGCCCAACTAGTGTCCAACTCGGAGAACGCAGCCCTGACGGCCCCCTTCTCTAAGCAGGAGGTCTGGGAGGCCATCAAGGGTATGAATTCCTCTTCTGCGCCGGGCCCGGACGGTCTCCCGGTCATTTTCTTCCAGACCTTCTGGAACGTGATTAAAACCGAGGTCATGGCCATCTTCGATGAATTCTTTGTTGGTTCTATTGACCTAGGCCGCCTCAACTACGGGATCATCTCTCTCATCCCCAAGGTCCCTGGGGCGTCTGACATCTGCCAGTTCCGCCCGATCACGGTCATTAACGTGATCTTCCGGATCCTGGCCAAGGGGTACGCCAATAGGGTGACCCTGCTTGCGGATCGGATAACCCACCCTAACCAGTCGGCCTTCATTAAGGGCCGGTACATCCTGGATGGTGTCCTGGTACTTCATGAGGTTCTTCATGAGGTCCGGGTTAAACGCCTGAAGGCGGTTTTTCTGAAGATCGATTTCCACAAGGCCTACGACACTGTTAGCTGGACCTTCCTCAGGGAAGTCCTTCTTTGGAAGGGCTTTGATGATCGATGGATCACTAGAGTCATGCAAATGGTCTCTTGCGGTCGCACGGCAGTCAACATCAACGGCGAGATCGGTCCTTTCTTCCCTACCCTTTGTGGGGTGCGCCAAGGCGACCCCTTCTCCCCGTTCCTCTTCAATATGGTAGTGGACGCTCTTGCCTCCATTCTTGATAAGGCAAAAGCCGCTGGCCACATTCGTGGGATTACCCCCCACCTTTCTGGGGGCTCGGGGATTTCCATCCTCCAGTATGCTGACGACACGATCATCATGGTCGAAGGCTCGGAGGTGGACATCGCCAACCTTAAGTTCCTCCTTCTCTGCTTCCAACAGATGTCGGGCCTCAAGATCAACTTCGACAAGAGTGATGTTATGGTGATGGGATATTCCCCTTATGAGTCTGTGGCCATCGCCAACAGACTCAATTGCCGCCTGGGTTCTTTCCCCACTTCCTACCTGGGGACGCCCATTAGCGATTCGCGTCTCTCTGTCGCGGACCTGCGGCCCTCCGTGACTAAGCTCCAGTCCCGGCGCGAGCCCTGGCAGGGGAGGTGGCTTTCTAAGGCGGCCCGGACTATTCTCATCAACTCATCCCTCTCCAGCCTCCTCTTGTTTCTTATGAGCTTCTACAGCCTCCATGAGTCTCTCCATAAGGAGATCGCCAAAATCCAGTCCCGATTCTACTGGGCTGGCGAGCATGGCAAGCAGAAGTATCACATGGTCAGCTGGCCTGACATTTGCAAGCCCAGGGAGCAAGGTGGCCTGGGCATCATGTGCTCTAAAAGGATGAATATTGCCCTTCTCTCCCGGTGGCTGTGGCGCATCGCGCAGGGTCAAGGTGGCCTCTGGCTCGACATTATCCGGAATAAATACCTGCGGGGTCAACCCCTTGCCTTCTGCCAGAAATCGGGCGGTTCTCAGTTCTGGCAGTCTATTGTCCAGCTTCTCCCGGTGCTCCGCATTGGAACCTCCATCTCGGTGGGGTCCGGCCTCTCGACGCTCTTCTGGTTTGATCGCTGGGCCGGCGACTCTCCCTTTGCGGCCCGCTTCCCCGCCCTCTTCTCTATCTCCGTCGACCCCATGATTTCTGTCGATAGGGCCCTTCTTGACTTAGGGCGCCTTGCTTTCCGTCGGCCATTTGGGCCGGCGGAATCCGCCGCCTGGCGTGAGTTGCTTGATTGCGTTGCTTTGCATGAGCCGTTGGTGGATGGGGGTCAGGACCTTGTGCGCTGGTGTCTGGAGCCATCGGGCCAGTTCTCAACCAAGTCGCTATACATGGCCATTGCCCCCTCCTCCGCCCCCCTCCCCCTATCGATGGTGTGGTCCGTCCGCGTCCCCCTGAAGATCGCATCTTCATGTGGCAGTGGATTCGCGGTCGGGTCCCGTCTGGTGTGGAGGTCTGCAAGCGCAATGGCCCGGGCACTGGTATCTGCCCGCTCTGTGGTGTCCCTGAAGACTCGAACCACATTTTCTTCGCTTGCGTCTCCGCCCAGTTCCTCTGGAGCTGCTTTCGCGAGGTTGTCGGTGGAAGTTGGTGCCACACCAATTTCCCGGACTTATTTGCTGAACTCCAGATGTCCCTCGCGTCCTCTCGCCACATTAGGTGGCTTGAGGTTGGGGTCCTTGCCTGGACTCTTTGGACCGTTCGCAATAAGCTTGTGATCCAGCGTTCCCCCCTTCGTCGCGCTACTGACACTCTCTACAAACTCTCGGGTTTCTTGCAGCTTTGGCGGCCGCTTAGCCGCCCCCCGGACCGTGACGCCATCTCAGCCTTCATCGCCGACCTCCGCTCGATGGCCGTCCGCCTGTCGCCGCCGCCCCCGCCGGATCCAGACTAGACTCCTTGCTCCTGGAGTGTGTTGTTCTCTTTCTTTCTTTTGGGCTTGTTGAGCTGTGCCCTCAGCAGAACCTGTTTACTGTGTTGTGAGACTCGGGTGGTGTGTGTGTGTGAACTTGCTTCGGTTGTATGCTTTGTGGCGGTTTGCTTTATTTATAAAGCGGGGCGAAAGCCTTTTTCGGTAAACAACATTCACTAAGCCAACTCCTGTGAATTATCAGGTTTTCGAAGTTCTCTGACATTTGTAGAGATGTACTGAAAAATTATGTGCTTCCGGAAAGACAGAATTGTTACCTTCAACTTATTCGTGGTGCTCCTCCAGAAAATATTTAGGCCTTCATAAGAAAGTGGACAAAAGATGTCCATTACAAGAATAACAAGTGTAAGGCCCTGAAATTTAAAAAGAACCATTTACAGATCAATACATCAGATTCAGGCTTTCAGTTCTCCATATAGGTCACTACATGCTTTTCGATCAAGACATGCACAATTCATATTATGATAGGATAGCTCCAATCATACAAATTCGAGGATAACAGAATTCAGGTAGCTGAATCCACTGAAATACATACGAACTTATTCGAGAAAACGCAAAAGACCTTTGTGTTTCTTTGCATTGAAAAGGTAAGGTTCAGTTACAAGCGTCCGAGGACACACGAATTACAGCATGATCAGTGCACGTCCCAACATTGTGGGGGCACAACCCTGACCTGATGCAACTAATTCTGCAAAACATCTCAAAATTCAACAGATTTTTTAGCGCCAAGATCATTTCACTTATTTTCAGGTTGCATTGATATTCTCCATAAAAGTGGAAAGTGCAATTCTCAAAGCAACTTGAGGGATTGACTTACTACTAATCTACTATTGACCTGCTTTAAGATTTCTGTAATTAAGGTTTGGACGAAGCATAGAAGTACTACCCTTATGAATAAAGCCGTACCTCGTAGATGAGTGATTCAGTTTTGCTGAAGTATGGCAACTGCCCGAGAAAGTAAAGATCCCTTTGATCACAAGCATGTAGAGCATCTTTCCGGCACCATAGAGGCTTCTGAAATGCAAATGAAAGAACTCGCATCAATACCATATGGGAATCATGAGACTGTGCCTAATTTGTTCTTTATTTTGACCATGGAAAGTTTCCACACTTAAGATGCCTGGTCACTGTTAGAATAATACAAAATCGATCTTGACCTAAAGAACCTATACAAAATAATATACAGATTCCACTTTCTGAGAACTAACCTCGTGACTGTAAGAAAGAAAAAAAGAACTAACCTCGAGAAAATTCAAAAGAATCAAAGCAAACAGGTTAAGTGACCACAGCCAGTCCAACCGGAGATACACAAAATAGAAACTCATTGCCCTCCCGAACCTCGTATCATTCAAGACATCCTCAGGGATGCCAACACCATCTTCTGCCTGCCAAAATAATTGTAACTACTAACTAGACATTCAAGTAAGTCAAAAGATGCAAAAAGAATTCAGGGGAAGATTCGACAAATAATTGTAACTACTAATTAGACTACTAATTAGAAGCTCCAACAAATATTTTCCGAAAGAAAGGTTATGCAACATAGTCTGATAAGTGCATCCTAGCTTTCAGGGGAAGATTCAGTTACCCTGATTTCCTTGCAAGACGAAATGGGACTTATACTGTAAGGCCCTTGGTGTAAGGATGTCTATGAAATAGGACTAACATTATTTTATTGTATAAGTTCAAATACAATGTCAAATTCCATAATGTAAAATATTAGATCAATTCTTAACATTTTTTTGGCACTTCATCAGATAGACAATAAGCATCTAACACTCACAAACTAGCCGAGACTAAACCAAAAAAGAAAAAGAAAATATCAAGCAGCACCTCTGCTTCCTAACCATCTCCCCGGCCACGTAGACTTTGGCACCAAATCAGCATGCTAGCCGACAATCCATCAAACACCATTCCTACGCCACCTCACTCACAGTCGCCAGCCACAACAACCAACAGCACAAAGCCCCTGGAGGCTCGAGCATCTGAATTCCCAGTTGCAGTCTACAGCAAACAGCGTAGCTGTTCGCTCAGAGAAACAGAGCAAAGTGGAGCAGAGGACCAGCGGAGCGAGCGAGAGAGAGAGGGGCAAAGAGAGGTGGAGTGGGAACCGACGAGGTCGACGAGAGCGGCCGCCTTCTGGTAACGGTCGCCATAGGCTAGCGCGTCCGACCGCCTGCGGTACTTCCTAGAGCCCTGCTCGCCGCCCCCGTCGCTGAGGCGGCGACTGCCGGAGGACGCCAAGCCGCGCTCCGCCGCCTCCTCGGTGATGAGAGGCGCCTCCGCTTCGCTCATCTCTCCCCCCCTGGCTAGACTGAGATGCAACCGGAGATCTGAAGGCTGAAGCTACGAGCGGAAGTGGAGCCCGAAGCGGAGGCGGAGGCGGAAGTGGATTAGTTTAAACAGGTGTTGTGTGGAAATGGGAATATGGGATTAGAAGCAACCGGAACGGATCGTGTTGAGGTAGTAGTCGACCACGTTGCGGCCATCTCGACTGGCCGCATACGAAGCACAGGTCGCCCGTAATCCCGTTGGGATTAGCGCGTGGACCGACAGCGGACAGGGAGACGGGGCACCAGCGCCCGGTATTGGTGGACGCCGGTGTTTGGTGTTTGGCTTTGACAGTGGACGGTCGTACAGGACGTATGCGCGGGGGTAGCTTTCGGCACAGCTGGGGTTCGGATGGGTGATGTCTGCGGGGCATTATCGTCGAAAAGAATTTGCATGCCCGTTCTCGTGCTTCTTTTTTTTTTTTGCGAATACGCCCGTTCTCGTGCTGACGTGGCTGGTACAGGTGTGCAAAAAATTCTTAAGCAGTGGGCAGACAGCATTGCTACGAATCTTAAGATTCCGACCAAGAAGCGTGAGGTTGAATTTGTGTTGTCATGATTATGTTTGTACTTATGATCTGTCATGATTATGTGTGTACTTATGAGCGCCATGATACAATTTTGTTACTCCCTACATTTACTTATACAAGACCACTATGAAATATGCGTTTTGGATCAATATAAGGCCACCAACAGTATTCAAGGAAAGAATTAATGATATTTTCTCATGCTAGCAACTTGTCTATTCCCTCCGTCTAGGTTTTTTTTTTGAGAGTACGTCAATAGCGTACCATATTTTTATAGAAAAGAGAATAAGATTTACAAGAGATGCCTTACGAATGGATGCACACATTCATTCTCGGCAACACCCGGAAACAACCCACACCTAAGATCCTAAGCCTACTCTCTCACGAAACGTGACAACCCAACACCTCCAACTCCGGCCTCAATCCACTCGTGCAGCTCACGAAGACTCGCGTCTACCAATTCACTCGGGGATCTTTATTGGCTTCTTCTATTAAAAACTCGAGCATTCCTTTGTTTCCACAGGGCCCATGTCACCACAATCAAAAATGTTTCAAAAGCCCGTTTGTTAGCCTTGACACTCCCCTTCCTCGCTAACAGCCACCAATCCAGCAAATTGTCGTTCTCAGTTGGCCTCGTGACCTGCAAGTTGAGGGCTTGGAGACCCTCATGCCAAACTTCCCTAGCGTACACACACTGGATCAAAATATGCTCAGCATTGTCCTCTTCCTGCAGGCACGTGTAACAAGCTGAGGATCTATCCTGAAGCCCATGCTTAGTGAGTAAGTCATCTTAGGTTGTGCACCGTGACCAAGGAGGAGGGGAAAATGAGAGACCTTAATGTTTATTTGCTAATTAATAGCATTGCATGCAATGAACTAACCACTACATGTCGTATTTGGTAGTCTCAAGTCATTAAAAGCATGCACACCCTTCGTCTCTTATTGGTTGATATGTGAAGAAACAAGAAACAAGGTAGAAGTTAATGCACCGCGCCGAAGTGTTTTGGGATTATTTGGTTTTCGTAAGATGACTTACACACCTAGACGGAGGGAGTACTACTTGCATGCTTGCAGTCATTATGACACTAGCTACTTCCTCCACACAGTTTTCTTGCATACATGTTGCGTATTAATGATCTCAGTAAACGAAAAGAAAAGCAAGCTTGCAAAGCATGCATTAAATTTTACCTTGGTTCCTACAATCTGAGTTTATGGCCTTGTATATAAAAATGGAGGGAGTAGCAAAGTTTTCTTTTTAACCGGGCTAACCCCCTTTCCTTTTTATTTAGGTACAAGAGTAACATAATTACTCTTCAGCCAACCCACAGTCGGCAACCAGGTCGTCCAACAGGTCATCCGGCACTCCTGGCACACATAGCAGGTCTCCCATCGTCCTAGCACGGGCAGCCAGTAGATGGGCCATCATGTTCTTCCTGTTAGCATACTGAACTTTCACATTGCTGAATTTAGTGAATTCCTGTTTGATATCCTCAATCACTGGAAAACAGGCCGACAAACACCTGCACCCCCCCCCCCCACAAAAAAATTCAGATTATCCGCCATGACTTTGCAATTCATCTCCAGTATGAGGGAGCTGTTGTGCAGCTCCGAAAGCACTTTCAGACCAGCTAGAAGTGATTGCGCCTCAGCTTCCTCCACAGATTTGCATTACCCCCCTCGTTCAGATAGTGAGAAGAGGACAACACCCCGATGATCGCGAGTGATTGCGCCGACATGAGAGGACCCATTAGCAGCCAAAAATCCCGCACCCGTGTTGAATTTAATTGTACCCGCCTCTGGGGGATCCCAATGATCGGTTGTAGGCGTCTCGGACTCCTCCCCATGTATACACACCCTAGGTCCCTGAACTGCACCATGTCCTACCTAGACTAATGCTTTTTTGCCTTTGGGATCAGGGACACTCCCAGCCAAACATTTGTGGAGGTCCACCTCATATTGTAACAAGAAAACTGAGGATCGACAGATTGACTCATTCCCTGTACTATGGGTATAGTCATCTCGAAGAAACCAACAGCGCCAAAGTAGTAGCAGGATTCTAGTTCTGGTTTCTTGGTTGCATGGACCAAGCAGGTTCTGCAGCTAGTCCTCGCCCGTGTCCCTGAAGAGTTGCTCGCTCGGCAGGTTCCAGTGATCCCTCATGGCGTGTCTCAAACCTCTACTCTTCGTACAGGCTATGACAGCGTGGAATTCATCCCCCTCACCCGTCCCACATATGTTACACGTGTTATCTGATTCCAGAGTACGCTTCCACTTGTTTCTCTTTGTGGCCAGAGTGCAAGTCGCGACCCTCCACCCAAACACCTTCACCTTCTCTAGCATTCCAGAGTAATTTACGCTAACCCCCTTGTCGGTGTCAAAACCGACAGATCTCGGGTAGGGGGTTCCGAACTGTGTGTCTGAGGATCAATGGTAACAAGGGACGATGGGGACACAATGTTTACCCAGGTTCGGGCCCTCTTAAAGGAGGTAAAACCCTATGTCCTGCTTGATTGTATTCAATGGGTATAGGGGTTACAAGAGTTGATCTACCTCGAGATCGTAATGGCTAAACCCTAGCTGTCTAGCCTATGAATATTTTGATAGCCTCTACGGACTAAACCCTCAGGTTTATAGACACCACTGGAGGGGCCTAGGGTTGTACAAAGTCAGTTTGTGGGGGAAGGAAATAACATATCCGGACATCAAACTTGCCATCCACGCATATAGAAGTCTTACCCGAACACGGGGGAAAGTCTTCTGCTTTTATCTTCATGGCCCATCAGTCCGGCCCATATCAAATAGTCCGGACACTCGAGGACCCCCTAATCCAGGACTCCCTCAATAGCCCCTGAACCAGTCTTCGATGACGATGTGTTCGGCACATAGATTGTCTTCGGCATTGCAAGGCGGGTTCCTTCTCCTAAACATTTTAGGATAACTCCCTGCACAAAGGAACTGTATCCAGCTCTGTATAATTAATACAACCCTTAGCCACGAAGGCAAGATGTCAAAATAAAATAGTGTCTTTTATTGACAACTTTTTCGGTGACGCGTCACACTTGGCTCTTTAACATTTCGAACCGTTTTCACGCCTCCCGTTTCGTGTTTCGAGGCTTAGCCTCCATTGGCACGTCTTGTGAAAACAGAGATCATGCCCGCCGATTGCGGGATTCTCATCAATACGGTTTTGGGTAATCCAACCGCGTCTTTCGCACGATCTATTTGGGAACAGGCGAGTTTTAAGGCTTGAGAGGGGGGCGTTTGGTATTTCACCGCCTATAAGAGGATAAAGATCCCTCCTTTTTCCCCACGCCTTCTTCTAGCTCCTGCTTCCCAACTTCCAAGCTCCAGCGCCCAAAACTTCAATCTTTTCCACCGCTGCCACCCTTCCCAGCAATGTCCGGTTCCGGTTCCAAGGGCAAGTGGGAGGCCTCCTCCATCACAGAGAAGGACATCAAGGATCTCCGGAGCACAGGCTATCTGTCTGCGAAGATCGCACACAGGCTCCCTGACAAAGATCAGGTCATCCCTACTCCGGAGTCGGGTGAGAGGGTAGTGTTCATTCCCCATTTCATCTGAGGGCTAGGATTTCCCCTCCACCCCTTCGTTTGGGGCCTCGTGTTTTACTATGGGTTAGATTTCCACGATCTAGCCCCAAATTCCTTCCTCCACATATCGGCGTTCATTGTCGTGTGCGAGGCTCTCCTCCGCATCCCACCACACTTCGGCCTATGGCTTAAGGTTTTCAATCTGAAGCCGAAGGTGGTCATTGGTCAGTATGTGGATTGTGGCGGGGCCATGGTGAGCAAGCTCCCCAACACCGTCTGGCCCAAAGGGGCGTTTGTGGAGACGGTCAAGGTGTGGCAGCAGGAGTGGTTCTATATCACCGAACCCCGCAACGCCAACTGGGCGGCCACGCCTGACTTCATATCCGGACCCCCCATGAGGCTCACCTCCTGGACCGCCAAGGTCCTTGATTGGGGGTCCACGACGGAGGTGCAGATGCTGCAAAAATGCATCACCAACATGATAGGCAAAAACACTGGTCTCACAAACGTGATTTAGGTGATGCTCTTCCGCCGCACTCTTCCTTGCCAACTCCGGGCCTCACACATGTGGGAGTTCAATCTGGAGGAGCCACAGACCCTGAAGCGCTTCTTCGGCACAATGCATGAAAACATTTGGAAGCAGCTCTTCAAGGCCCAAAAAACATGGCCGAAGAAGACCGAGGATATCGGACTTGACATCGAGAACCCGGCCTCAGCGGTAAGCATAACTGTTCTGAAGACTTATCCGGTCAGTGTTTCAAATACAATGTAGGTCACATTGCCTGCCTTCCTTACAGGGCTGGACGGCAAAGGCGGAGCGAATCAACTGTCTGGCACCGCTGCCTGAGAACTGATAACCCACAAGTATAGGGGATCGCAATAGTTTTCGAGGGTAGAGTATTCAACCCAAATTTATAGATTCTAAGAATATTTGAAGGTATTGGCAGCTGAGTTGTCAATTCAACCACACCTGGATATTAATTATCTGCAGCAAAGTGATTAGTAGCACGTAGTATGATAGCTTTGATGGTAGTAGTAGCAGTAATAGTAACGGTAATAGTGATAGCAGTATATTGTAGCAGTAACGATGGCAGTAGCAACAGTAGTAACTTAGCAAGAACAATATATGATAAATTCGTAGGCATTGGTTCGGTGACTTGTTGGGTGATATTCATCATGAGACAGTTATAACCTAGGGTGATACGACACTAGCTCCAGTTCATAAATATAATGTAGGCATGTATTCCGTAAATAGTCATACGTGCTTATGGAAAGAACTTGCATGACATCTTTTTTCCTACCCTCCCGTGGCAGCGGGGTCCTATTGGAAACTAAGGGATATTAAGGCCTCCTTTTAATAGAGAACCGAAACAAAGCATTAGCACACGGTGAATACTTGAACTCCTCAAACTATGGTCATCACCGGGAGTGGTCCCGACTATTGTCACTCTGGGGTTGCCGGATCATAACACGTAGTAGGTGACTATAACTTGCAAGATCGGATCTAGAACATGGATATAATGGTGATAACTTAAACGGTTTAGATTTGAAATCATGGCACCCGGGCCCAAAGTGACAAGCATTAAGCATGGCAAAGTCATAGAACATCAATCTCAGAACATAGTGGATACTAGGGATCAAGCCCTAACAAAACTAACTCGATTACATGATGAATCTCATCCAACTCCTCACCGACCAGCAAGCCTATGAAGGAATTACTCACTCCCGGTGGGGAGCATCATGGAATTGGCGATGGAGATATCCCCCTCTCCGGAGCCCCAAACGGACTCTAGATCTGCCCTCCCGAGGAAGAACAGGGCTTGGCGGCGGCTCCATCTCGTGAAACACGATAATTCTTTCTCTCTGATTTTTTTCTGGAAATATGGGATTTTATAGCATCGGTTTGAGGGTCAGTGGGGCCACCAGGTGGGCAGCACCCACCAAGGTGCGCCTAGAGGGCTGGCGCCCCCTAGTGGGTTGTGCCCACCCAGGTGCCCCCCTCAGGTCCATCCGGGCTCCAGAAATTCTCTTATTTTATATAAAAAATCCTCGCAAAGTTTCGTTCCATTCCGAGAACTTTTATTTCTGCACAAAAATAACACCATGGTAGTTCTGCTGAAAACAGCGTCAGTCCGGGGTTAGTTTCATTCAAATCATGCAAATTAGAGTCCAAAACAAGAGGAGAAGCGTTAGGAAAAGTAGATATGTTGGAGACGTATCAACTCCCCCAAGCTTAAACCTTTGCTTGTCCTCAAGCAATTCAGTTGATAAACTAAAAGTGAAAAAGAAAAACTTTTACAAACTCTCTTGCTCGTGTTTCATATATAAGCTTAAACAGCACCCAGGTTTTCAGCAAGGATTATAACTAACCATGTCGACAATAACTCTTAAAAATTATATTAACTCATATCAATGACATAAACAACTAGAGAGCAATAATAAGATATCTCAAATAGCAACACGTTGTCAAAACAACCGTGATATAATATGATAATAGTGGTATCTCGCTAGCCCTTTCTGAGACCGCAAAACATAAATGCAGAGCACCCCCAAAGTTCAAGCAACGACTAAACATTTTAATTCATGGTAGAAAAGATCCAGTCATGATGCACCCAACATTAGCTATACACAATGCATCAGCATGACAGCAGTGCTCTTAGGTTCGGGCGCTTGTTTGAGAAGGTGATGACACAACATAAAAGTAAATAGATAGTCCCTTCGTAGAGGGAAGCAGTGGTTTGCAGAGGTGCCAGAGCTCAAGTTTTAAAACAGAGGTAAATGATATTTTGAGACATGCACCCTTCTCATCCACTTCACGACCATTAGTTATCAATATCTTCCATGCTAAGCACGCTAGTGGCGGTTCCCAAGCGGAAAGGTAAAGGTTATGACTCCATTGGGAGTTTTTGTTTGATTATTTGTAAGCTCTTTTCTTTTTGCAGTTTGGGACTGGGCATCCCTATTACCGCCCTTTTTCTCGTGTGATGGCGAGTGAATAAACACTCAACCTGAGAATAACCCTCTTAGCATGAAAGATACCGACCACCTTCTGTCATTCCATGAATGATCCAGGCACACAAAAAGGATACTTATTTGAAGTTTTTAGAGGTGGCACATGCAAATTTACTTAGGACGGCAGGGTAATACCGCATATAGGTAGGTATGGTGGACTCATCTGGAATAACTTCGGTTTTAGATTTTTGATGTACAAGCAGAGTTCCACTTAGTACAGGCGAAGGGTAGCAAATAGGTTGAGAAGCGGTCAGCTAGAGAGCAACAACGGTCATGAACATGCATTATGCATAAGTAACATTGGATACTAGCATGAGTAGGATATGAACACCATGAACATAAATATCATAGAGCCTATGTTGGTTTTGATTCAACTACATGCATGAACATGTGCCAGGTCAAGCCACTCGAACATTCAGAGGAGGATACCATATCATCATACTACATCACAATCGTTTTATCGCAATGTTGATATCCAAGATAAGTCATTATTCACTCCTAGCTACTTATGCATGGCATGAGAAACTATAATCTCTAATTGTCATTGCAAACATGTTTGATCATAATAGGCTGAAACGTGGATACTAGGTTAAACATATTTACAAAAAAAGAACAAGTCGAGTTCATACCCGTTTCTCTCTGCCACGACCAGTTCATCTAATATCGTCATTATTGCCTTTCACTTGCACGACCAAACGATTAAAAATAATAATAGTGCAAGAGTGTCATGGACTAAGCTGGAATCTGCAAACATTTATTCAAGAGGAGAAGACAAGGTGATATGGGCTCTTTCTTAGATCAACATAATGCAAATGAGAGTCACTCAATATTTTCATCGTGGTCTTCTCCTCGGTATGACTCCATAAAAGAAAAATAAATTCAGAGAAACACAATGAAAGTTTTTGGTTTTTCGAAAGCAAGCAAACGAAAAAGGGAAAAGCAAAAACGAGAAAAACTATTTACACGGGAAAGCTACCAACAAGTAAAAGAAGAACAAGGAAATCTTTTTGGGTTTTCTTTTTAGTGCTACAACAATTTAAACTAGGAATAAAAATCAAAAAGAAGTAAGAACCATATTTTTGGGATTTTCACAAAGTTTTTCAAACACACAAGAAGAAAGCGAGAAAAATAATTTAAGCATGGATGATACAATGAAAAAGTGTGGACACCGACAACTGGAATGAAATGTGTGAACATGAATGTAATGTCGGTGGGTATACGTACTCCCCCAAGCTTAGACTTTTGGCCTAGCTTGGTAATCAGTCGGTAGCCTGGATGGTTGGCGTGGTAGCTCACGGAGGCCCTCAGTGCTGATGCATCAGCCCGCCGTGCTGCCTCCACTGCTGTGTTGTGAGCTCGAGCCTCGCTCTCCAGACAAAATATCTTCCTCTGGTGTGATAGTCAAAAAGAGCAGGCACAGGCAAATATGTGTGCACAACAGAAGTTTGGTTAAAGGACAGATTATAAGTGAAGTCATGAATTTTCCCCTTGAGGATCTTATGACTTTGTAAAGCCTCAAAATCTAAATATTGCGTGGGTAGGATAGGGTCAAAGGGCAAAGGTGAAACACCCAGCTCTGGTGGTAAATGTGTGGCATAAATTCTGCCATAGAATAGCCACTACTAGAGTTATGCTGCAGTCTGCGTGCTACAATCGTTGCAAGATTATAAACCTTTTCACCGGTGAGAGCGGCACGTATGAGGGTCAAGTCTGGAGCACAAAGTGTACTACAGTCTTGCTTGCCTACTATGCATTTTCCATTGAATAATGCAAAGTACTGAATTGCAAGAAAATGTATGCTCTTTATTCTACCATGTGCCACTCCCCTAGTTTCACCAAAGCAAAGGCTAGTTAAGAATAACTCAAACTAAAATCTAGGGGGCTCATCGAGTAAATCTTGAAATCGGATTTTGCAGAGGTGAGCATACCTTTCTAGAGAAATGGTATATGGATTACCATAAAGTTTAAAAGACACCCTAGACTCACGAGGAAAGAATTTAAATTCTTCGACAAATGATTCGGTGAGGATGAGGCGTTGGTCGCACTTATCTGAAATGTAGGGACCGAGTTCGACATTGTGAACTAATTGCTCAAATTCCTCCTTAATACCAACTCTCGCCATGTAATCGTCGCATGGCCATAAGCAAGTTTTGGTTGTGGCACTTCAAATGTTTTTTTTGCTTGGCTCTCCATAGGACCGGCGAACGGAGCTGCTACTAGAGTATGCCTCTGAGGATCTCCTCCTCGAAGAACTCATTCCAAAGAAGTTCATTATGTTTGCGTACAATTTTTAAAAAAATCTGGTCATGAAAAATTTATTAACAAAACTTCACAAAATTGATAGCAACTACTCATAGGGATGTATAGAGGCCATAGCAAGCATTCAAACTACTTAGAACTCTAAGAATTCAACATGCAAGCTCATCTACAACAGTACCAAGAGTAGCTAATTATTCTAAATATAAACCACTAAAAGAAAAACTAATTGGACACATGGAGGAGTCACATACCAAGCAACAAATCCCCGAAACAGTTTCGGAAACGGAGCTTCGAGCAAAGAGATCGAAATCCGCGGTTTCGGAGGCAAGAACGTGAGAGAGTGTGTGTTGGTGATTTTTTCTGGGTGAATGGAGTGGTGTGGGAGGAAGAAGTAAGTGAGGGGGCCCACCAGGTGGGCAGCACCCACCAAGGCATGCCTGGGGGTGCTGGAACGCCCAGGTGGATTGTGCCCACCTGGTGCACCTCCCTCAGGTATTATTTGCACCAGAAATTCATAAATATTCAAAAAAAATCATATCAGGTTTTCAGAGCATTCTGAGAAC
Source organism: Triticum aestivum (assembly GCF_018294505.1). Taxonomy (NCBI): domain Eukaryota; kingdom Viridiplantae; phylum Streptophyta; class Magnoliopsida; order Poales; family Poaceae; genus Triticum; species Triticum aestivum. The sequence goes on along the minus strand of NC_057801.1, from coordinate 500,582,951 downwards.
TTTTGTTTTTGGGTCATTTTTATTGCACGGGAAATTCAGAAAACAGGCAAAGCATGGCATTTTATTTATTTACCTAATAAAAAAAGATAACAAAAGGTAGGGACCGAAGGTAGTGCTTACTAAATTCATCAACTTCATACCTCTCAAAAATGATCCATTAATAAGGTTGATCAAGTCTTATTAACAACCACTTTCAATTAGCATGAAACCGAAGAACTATCGTAAACCACTAAGTTACCTCAATGGGGATATGAATGTCCCTAATAATAAGCATTTCATATTTCTTTTTGACGGTAGGTAGAGGTAGTTGAAAACTTCCAATAGTGATTGTCCGAGATTTTTCAATAACATTGATACCATTCACTTGGAATTGTTTCTTCGGAAAGTGCACCGTATGCTCATTACCATTGACATGAAAAGTGACCTTGCTTTTATTGCAATCAATAACAACCCCTGCGGTATTCAAGAAGGGTCTACCAAGGATAATCGACATGTTTTCATCCTCGGGCATCTCGAGTATAACAAAGTCAGTCAAAATAGTAACATTAGCAACAACAACAGGCACATCCTCACAAATACCGATAGGTATGGCAGTCGATTTATCAGCCATTTGCAATGATATTTTAGTAGGTGTGAGTTTATTCAAATCAAGTATTTTATATAAAGAGAAAGGTATACCACTAACACCAGCTCCCAAATCACATAAAGCAGTTTTCACATAGTTTCCTTTAGTGGAGCAAGGTATAGTTGGTATTCCCGGATCTCCAAGTTTTTTAGGTACTCCATCTTTGAAAGTGTAACTAGCAAGCATAGTGGAGATTTCAGCTTTCAGTAATTTTCTCTTAATAGTGATGATGTCTTTCATGTACTTTGCATAAGGAGGCATTTTCAAGATATCAGTCAAGCGAGTGCACAAAAAGACTGGCCTAATCATTTCAGCAAAGCGTTCAAATTCTTCATCATCTTTCTTTTTAGTTGACTTAGGTGGAAAGGGCATGGGCTTTTGAACCCATGGTTCTCTTTCCTTTCCATGTTTTCTAGCAACAAAGTCTCTTTTATCATAACTTTTATTCTTAGGTTGTGGGTTATCAAGATCAACAGCTGGCCCTATCTCAACATTATTATTTGGTTCTTTATCATTAGGTTGAGTGTTTTCATGAACCTCATCATTATCTTTTTCATTATCAGAAGGTGAGTGCTCATTACCAAATTGAGTTTCAGCATCAGAGATAGAAAGTTCATTATCAAGATCAGGAGACTAGAAGCAGGCAAAGTCTTATCATTTTTCTTCTTCTTTTTCTTTTTAGAAGAACTAGGTGTAGTGGTGTTGTTCCTTTGAGAATCTTGTTCAATTCTCTTTGGGTGTCCCTCGGGATAAAGTGGTTCCTGAGTCATTTTACCTCCTCTAGTTACTACTCTAACAGCAAAGTCACTTATATTATTGTTCATTTCATCAAGTAACTCTCTTTTAGATTTAACAACTTGTTCTAATTGAGTTTGAACCATAGAGGCATGTTTTCCTACACCTCTAACATCATTTGTGATTCTAAATAACAAGTCACTTAAGCGAGCAATCATATCAGAGTTGTATTTCAATTGTTTCATAACATTTGCATTAAAGTGATCTTGCTTTCTAATGTAATTATCAAACTCATAAAGGCATTGACTAGGATGTTTATTATGAGGATCATCACTACCATTGAATTTCATTAAAGATTTTACCTCTACCACCTTGGGTGGCGGTGGTGCTTCAAGCCCATGTTTTTCTTTGATAGGTGGTAAATTTTTAATATCCTCGGCCTTAATACCTTTTTCCTTCATAGATTTCTTTGCCTCTTGCATATCTTCAGGACTGAGATATAAGATACCCCTCTTCTTCTGAGTGGGTTTAATAGGTGTTTCAGGAGGAGTCCAATCATCATAATTTTCCAATATGTTATTCAATAATCCCTCAGCTTGCTCAATAGTTTGTTCCCTGAAAACACAACCAGCACAACTATCTAGGAAGTCCCTAGAAGCATCAGTTAGTCCATTATAGAAGATATTAAGTATTTCATTTTTCTTAGGAGGATGATCAGGCAAAGCATTAAGCATTTGGAGAAGCCTCCCCCAACATTGTGGGAGACTCTCTTCTTCAATTTGCACAAAGTTAAGTATTTCCTGCAAGGCAGCTTGTTTCTTATGAGTAGGGAAATATTTTTCAGGGAAGTAATAGATCATATCCTGGGGACTACGCACACAACCAGGAGCAAGAGTATTGTACCAAGCTTTAGCATCACCCTTTAATGAGAACAAAAATAACTTGAGAATATAGTAATAGAGAATCTTCTCATCATGAGCAAAAAGGGTGGCTATATCATTCAACTTAGTAAGATGTGCCACAACAGTTTCAGTTTCATAACCATGGAAAGGATCTGATTCAACCAAAGTAATTAACTCAGGGTCGACGGAGAATTCATAATCCTTATTGGCAATAACAATAGGTGAAGTAGCAAACTCAGGATCACATTTCATTTTAGCATTCAGAGATCTTTCTTTATACTTGCACAATAATTTCTCTAGATCATCTCTATCCTTACAAGCAAGAATATCTCTAGTTGCCTCCTCACTCATAGTATAACCTTCCGGTACTTTTGGCAATTCATATCTAGGAGGACTAGTTCTAGTAGGTGTTTCAGTATTTTCAGTTTCAAGTTCATCATCAGATTCAACAATATCATGTTGTCTTACTTTAGCAATTTGTTCATCAAGAATTTCACCTAGTGGCACATCATCATCAAGCAAGGTACTAGCATCATCATGAGTAGCATTCATAGCATAAGTAGCATCATCAATAACTTGCGACATATCAGAATTAATAGCATGTTGTGGTGTTGCAAGTTTACTTATAACAGAAGGTGAATCTAAAGCAGAATTGGATGGCAGTTCCTTACCTCCCCTCGTCTTTGAGGGAAAATTAGTAGTCTTAGCATCCTTCAGATTCTTCATAGTGATAATATGATAATAATCCCAAGTGACTCAACAAATATAGCTATGCTCACCCATAACGACACCAGAAAAGGTCTTGATAACCCATAAGTATAGCAGATCGTAACAGTTTTCAAGGGTAGAGTATTCAACCCAAATTTATAGATTCGACACAAGGAGAGCCAAAGAATATTTGAAGGTATTGGCAGCTGAGTTGTTAATTCAACCACACCTGGAGATTAATTATCTACAACAAAGTGAATAGTAGCACAGTAGTATGATAGTTTTGATGATAGTAGCAACAGTAATAGTAACGGTAACAGTGATAGCAGTGATATTGTAGCAGTAACGATGGTAGTAGCAACAGTAGTAACTTAGCAAGAACAATATATGATAAATTCATAGGCACTAGATTGGTGACTCGTTGGATGATATTCATCATGAGACAGTTATAACCTAGGGCGATAGTGCACTAGCTCCAGTTCATAAATATAATGTAGGCATGTATTCCCTAAATAGTCATACGTGCTTATGGAAAGAACTTGCATGACATCTTTTGTCCTACCCTCCCATGGCAGCGGGGTCCTATTGGAAACTAAGCGATATTAAGGCCTCCTTTTAATAGAGAACCAGAACAAAGCATTAGCACACGGTGAATACATGAACTCCTCAAACTACGATCATCACCGGGAGTGGTCCCGACTATTGTCACTCCGGGGTTGCCGGATCATAACACGTAGTAGGTGACTATAACTTGCAAGATCGGATCTAGAACATGGATATAATGGTGATAACATAAACGGTTCAGATTTGAAATCATGGCACCCAGGCCCAAAGTGACAAGCATTAAGCATTGCAAAGTCATAGCAACATCAATCTCAGAACATAGTGGATACTAGGGATCAAGCCCTAATAAAACTAACTCGATTACATGACGAATCTCATCCAACTCCTCACCGACCAGCGAGCCTACGAAGGAATTACTCACTCCCGGTGGGGAGCATCATGGAATTGGCGATGGAGATGTGTTGGTGATGACGAAGATCGAAGATCCCCCTCTCCAGAGCCCCAAACGGACTCCAGATTTGCCCTCCCGAGGAAGAATAGGGCTTGGCGGCGTCTCCGTCTCGTGAAACATGATAATTCTTTCTCTTTGATTTTTTCTGGAAATATGGGATTTAATAGTGTCGGTAGGGTCAGCAGGGCCACCAGGTGGGCAGCACCCACCAAGGCATGCCTGGGGAGCTGGCGCGCCCTGGTGGGTTCTGCCCACTCCGGTGCCCACCTCAGGTCCATCCTGGCTCCAAAAATTCTCTTATTTGATATAAAAAATCCTCGCAAAGTTTCGTTCCATTCCGAGAACTTTTATTTCTGCACAAAAATAACACCATGGTAGTTCTATTGAAAACAACGTCAGTCCGGGGTTAGTTTCATTCAATCATGCAAATTAGAGTCCAAAACAAGAGGAAAAGCGTTAGGAAAAGTAGATACGTTGGAGAAGCATCAAGAACCCGGCCACACCTCAGCTAACAGAGATGTTGGTCCCGGCGCCCTGCCACAAAGGTCATTCAGACGCAGTGTCCGGAGAAAATGAAGCCCGCTCTTCCCGTGAGGAAGACGAGGAGGAAGAGGAGGAGGAGGTGGAAAGCGAATCCCCTCATAAGGGGCGTAGAAGAAGAGGGCGGCCTTCAAAGACCCGAAGGGGAAGGCGCCCAAAAGAGGGAAGGTGACCCTTCCGGATAGTTCGGACTCAGATTCTGAACTAGTCCCCAAGAGACCCCCCATGGTGAAGCCCCTGGATGAATCGTAAGTATTGAGAAACTTACTCATTTATCTTCGATCTACCTGTTTTCATTATATAAGTTATTTTGCCATGTGCCTTTCAGCCCTCCCTGTGAGCTCCTGCACACTCCGTTATCGGAGGGGAACTCTCTGCCGCCCGAGATGGCAGAGAGCGAGACGCCTCCACGAGCCCCCTCGCCTATTACCATGGACGACACCAAGGTGTTGTCCCGAAGGACATCTCCTGGTCGAGGGGGTGCGAACGAGGCTATCGAGAAAGTGCCTGAGGTTAATACCTCGGTCGCCGAAGACCTAGGAGAGGCGACCCCTATGACAACCGATGGCGGGGACCCCCAACAATCCGGGCCCCAGCCGGACACCATTCTGGAGACCAATGTGGCTCCGGGATCGGGTGAGCAACCCCCTTTGAAAGAGGGGGAGGAGCATTAGCTCCATCGACGACCTCCACCAATCCGGAGGCGCCCAAAGCTCTAGAGGAAGCACTGCGACGTGATTCCATCGTGGAGGAGCACCGTACCCTGATGGATGCGATCGTGGGGAAGGCTCGGTATGCAAAAAGCAGACTGAACGAAGCTTTCACCAGCCTACTGACAGGCTTTGAGGTATGCGATGTAATGTTCTAAAAACTTTTCATATAGAGGAATATACCTGTGTACAGACAGTAGCCACTGAGGCTTTGTCCGGTTTTTGAAAGAAACCGAACAGAGGATCCATATAGTATTCGGGAATGTTAACATGTTGCTCTGTTTTTGTGTCAGGCTTACCAGTTGGCGGCAACCGCCCAGGCCGCAGAAGTTTCCGAACTCAATCGGAAACTTTAGGTGGCTGATGAGGAGATTGACTACATTAACAAGCGGTTCGATGAAACGCAGGGTATGCGTATAATGCTTTAAAAGTTTAATTTTATATCAGAAGTGATATGCATATTTTGAGATTAGCTCATGGAATGCTTTTGATTATGATCACAGTTGGCACGACCTAGGTTGAGACCCTCAAAGGCGCCCTCGCACAGGCCTAGAAAGAGGTGGAGGCGAATAAGGCAGCCGCTGAGAAAGCGGCTGCTGAACTGGAGGCCGAGTAGGTTGCCCGCCGCCAACATGAAGCTCGAGTGGCCGATGTCGAGCAGGAGCTGAAGGATGCCATCAGCAAGTGCGAGACTTTAGAACATAAGACTTCAGCCCAGTCCTCCGAGCTTGCCAAGGCTCTCCGTGATGCCAAAGAGGCGTGGAGCGAGTCCCGGAGTGCCCTGAAGAGATCTAGCAAGCGAGGCAGATAGCAACTAGTAAGGCCTTTCTTTTGCAAAGTATCTTCAGAGGTCAGAGGTACGCTTTGCTCACACGAGTGTGGAGTTCTCTAGGTGCGTTTGCGGATCTTCCGAAGAGTGTCGCCGATGCCGCACATTTCTTCCGAGCCCAGGAGGGGAACTCGATGGAGAAGTTGCTCTGGTCGCAATACCTTGCGCCGGAACACCCACCACTTCTGAACGACCAGCTGAAACAGCTGACGAAGCTTCATAGGGTGGCTAGCCTGGCCATGAAGGATTAAATAGTCCAACTCTGGCCGGCCGAGCCGGTTCCTAGCAGTTACTTCAGCCTGGTTAAGCGGCTTACCGATGCGCGGCCCCAGATTAATGCTATAAAGCATTCGGCCTGCATAGAGGGTGCCCGGATGGCCTTCGCCCGCGTTAAGATGCAATGGGAGAAGATGAAGGCCACTGATGTGGCGACCGCAGGCCCGCCCGAAGGCAAAGATCATCGGAAGCTGGAGAGGTACTTTGACGACGTCCTAGAAGAGGGCCCGAATAGTAGAGGGCCAATGTTCTAAGGACGTTATATTTGATTAGGTGTGTTCGGATGTAAAAAACTATGTTATGAACCCATGCGTGTAATATATCTATGTTTGCACCTTTTGTTTCAAGCGATTTTTTCCTCCTGTGCGGTCGTTTTGTATTTCTGAAAGTTGCTAGTCGTCGGCTTCAGCCCCCATGTAGATGCTACAAGGGTGTTCGGTATAACGCGTGACCACGCTTTATCCAACGTCTTGGTCCATAAAGGAGGTGCTCGTGAGGTGAACCAGGCAATTAGACTGTGCGGCTTTATTACTTTCACTTAGCCATAGGAGTTTGACTGTGGAGCTAAGTACTAGCCCCTAGTGCGTGCGCGGCTATCCGGACTATGGTGCCTTCCACACGGCTGGACGAACACCAGCCCCTCATATAACACGGAATGAATCACTAATGATTTGTAGTATAAAACTAAGTTGCTGAATCACCGACCAGCTCTCGCGTTATCATGACAGTCAGTTTTCGGCTTTCTCTAGTGTGGTATTTGACCAGACGAACCAGAAATACAATCGTAGTAGTTCTCCCTTTACTACCTTAGCCGAACTAGTGGAATTAAGGTGGTAAGCACAGGAGCCGGGCAACCCAACTATAGACCAAAGACATGATTCGGAGCCAATGCATATAATGTAATATCCGGGACACCGAAGAGTACCCTATAGGTGTCCGGACTTGAAAAGGTGCGGAGCTGAATACAACCCTTGGTGTTAAGGCCAGACTAAAGCACGTACGACGGTCTGAAGTAAGGAGGGAATACAGATGAAATAAATCAGTACCTAACAAAAGTGGTGATCAACTATTTCCTTTATACCCTGATTAATATGTCGAGACGTGTTATTACAAATAATGTCATAAATATCAAGGCCATTTTATATGTCGAGAGTTTACAGAAGGGAAAGTTTTACACAGGGCCTAAAAGTAGTGGTTTGATGATCCCAATGATGCCCTGCCGCACGTCTGCATCATTTCTCCTTGATGAGGAATCCGTTGAGAGGAGGAGTCGATGGCCATCTGCAAGAAAGAAGGACCTAGAAAAGAGCCCTTGTACGACCATAAAGTAGGCATGTTTTAACAAACCTGCAGTGGGAAAAATGTTAAGGTCTGAATAGGGTCAAGCCGTACTATAGACCTTTTCCGTGGTGTGCATTCGGCACTGCCCAAGGTGTTTGAAGTGCATAATTATGTATGCGCGGTATGTATGCCGCGACCTTATGGGGCAATCGGCGGAGGCTAAACTGCTATTCAAGCTCCAGATCTGCCGAGCTGTCGCTCTGTAATGTGGATCGGACTCGCTTAGCAGTGTCTGATAACTCACAAGTATAGGGGGTCAATTGTAGCTCTTTTTGATAAGTAAGAGTGTCGAACCCAATGAGGAGCAGAAGGAAATGACAAGTAGCTTTCAGTAAGGTAATGTTTGCAAGTGCTGGAACTGTAAGTAGTGAGTAGTTTGATAGCAAGATAATTTGTAACGAGCAAGTAACGATAGTAACAATAAGTATGCAGCAAGGTAGCCCAATCCTTTTTAGACAAAGGACAGGCCAAAACGGTCTCTTATAACAAGCAAAGCGTTCTTGAGGGTACACGAGAATTTCATGTAGTTACTTTCGTCATATTGGTTTGATTTGTGTTAGCTACTTTGATAATTTGATATGTGGGTGGACCGGTGCTTAGGTGTTGTTCTTACTTAAACACACCTCCTACTTATGATTAACCCTCTCGCAAGCATCCGCAACTATGATAAAAGTATTAAGAATAAATTCTAACCATAGCATTAAACTCTAGGATCCAATCGGTCCCTTACGGAATAGTGCATAAACTAGGGTTTAAGTTTCTGTCACTCTCACAACCCACCATCTATTTAATACTCACAATGCATTCCCTTAGGCCCAAATATGGTGAAGTGTCATGTAGTAGACGTTCACATGACACCACTAAGGGAATCACAACATACATACTATCAAAATATTGAACACTTATCAGATTCACATGATTACTTGCAACATGATTTCTCCTGTGACCTCAAGAACAAAAGTAACTACTCACAAATAATTAACATTCTCATGATCAGAGGGGTATTAAATAGCATAATGGATCTGAACATATAATCTTCCACCAAATAAACCATATAGTAATCAACTACAAGATGTAATCAACACTACTAGTCACCCCCTAGCACCAATCTATAGTTTCGGTAACAAGATTGAATACAAGAGATGAACTAGGGTTTGAGATGAGATGGTGCTAGTGAAGATGTTGATGGAGATTGCCCTCCCCAAGATGGGAGGGTTGTTGGTGATGACGTTGACGATGATTTCCCCCTCCGGGAGGGAAGTTCCCCTGGCGGAATCGCTCCGCCGGAGGGCAAAAGTGCTCCTGCCCAAGTTCCGCCTCGAGACGGCGGCGCTTCATCCCGAATGTCCCCCTCTTATTTTTTTTCTAGGTCAAAATGACTTATATACCAGAAGATGGGCACCGGAGGTGGGCCGAGGAGGGCACAACCCACCAGGGCGCGCCTGGGCTCCCTGGCGCGCCCAGGTGGGTTGTGCCCACCTGGTGGGCCCCCTCTGGTAGTTATTTGCTCCAATATTTCTTAAAAATATTCCATAAAAAATTCTCCGTGAGATTTCAGCCCTTTTGGAGTTGTGCAGAATAGGTAGCCTGACGTAGCCTTTTCAGGTCCAGATTTCCAGCTGCCAGAATTCTCCCTCTTGGTGTGTACCTTGCAAACTATGAGAGAAAAGGCATTAGAATTACTCCAAAAAGCATTATTATGGATAAAAACATTATGAATGACATTAAGAAAACATGATGCAAAATGGACGTATCAGTGTCATGGGTCTTAATGACCGATGAGCTATTCGGCTTAATGAGGCCACTCTGAACCTCGGCTGCTAGGGCCGCGGTGTGCTCCTCAGTATGAAGGGAGTGCTCCGTATTTCCATTTACTGTGATGGCGCCACGCGGTCCGGGAATTTTGAGCTTCAAATAAGCATAGTGTGGGACTGCATTAAAGCGGGCTAAAGCAGTTCATCCAAGCAGTGCATAATAACCACTGCGGAAAGGGACAATATCGAAGATCAATTCTTCACTTTGAAAGTTGTATGGAGAGCCTAATACTACTTCCAGTGTTAAGAAGCCCGTGTAGTGGGCCTCCACGCTGGGTATCACTCCTTTAAAGGTAGTGTTACTAGGCTTGATTCTTGACCGGTCAATTCCCATCTTATGGACAGTGTCTTGATAGATCAAGTTGAGCCTGTTGCCGCCATCCATAAGGACTCTAGTGAGATGGTATCTGTCGATGATGGGATCGAGGACCAGGGCCGTCAAACCTCCATGAAGGATACTGGTTGGGTGGTCCATGCGATTAAAGGTGATCGGACAAGCCTATCATGGTTTGAATTTTGGGGCGACAGGCTCTACGGCGTAGACGTCCCTTAATGCGCGCTTGCGCTCCCTCTTGGGGATGTGGGTGACATATATCATGTTCACAGTTTTCACCTTGGGGGAAAACTTTCTCTGTTCCCCTGTGTTCGGAGGGCGGGGCTCATCATCGTCCTCGCTTTGAGGTCCTTTCCCCTTATGTTTGGTATTTAATTTACCAGCCTGTTTAAAAACCCAACAGTTTCTGTTGGTGTGGTTGGTAGGCTTGTCAGGGGTGCCATGAATCTGGCAAGGCCTATCCAGTATTTTATCCAAATTGGATGGACCATCCCTATTTCCTTTGAACGGCTTCTTCCGCTGACCGGGTTTAGAGCCTCTAAATCCGGCATTTACTGCCGTATCCTCGGTTTCTTCGTTGTTGTTTCGACGCTTATTTTTGTTGCGTCGTGGCCTTCCATTGCCATCCCTGGCCTCAGAGGTGCCGGGGTCCCTGGTATTGTTGCTTCTACGAGCCAACCAGCTATCTTCGCCTGCACAGAAGCGGGTCATAAGTGCAGTAAGAGCTGCCATAGTCTTCGGCTTTTTCTGACCGAGGTGTCGGGTGAGCCATTCATCTTGGACACTGTGTTTAAATGCCGCTAAGGCCTTAGCGTCCGGACAGTCGACAATTTGGTTCTTTTTAATTAAGAACTGAGTCCAAAGTTTGCGAGTTGACTCTCCGGGTTGCTGGACTATGTGACTCAGGTCATCAGCGTCCGGTGGCCGGACATAAGTACCCTGAAAGTTGTCCCGAAAAGCGTCCTCTAAGTCCTCCCAGCTGCCAATGGAGTTCTTTGGTAGGCTATTCAACTAGTGACGTGCTGGTCCTTTTAGCTTTAGAGAGAGGTATTTAATGGCGTGGAGATCATCTCCGCGAGCCATGTGAATGTGGAGAAGAAAATCTTCAATCCATATAGCGGGGTCTGTCGTTCCATCGTATGGTTCGATGTTTATGGGTTTAAACCCTTCCGGAAACTGGTGCTGCATTACCTCATTGGTAAAGCACATGGGGTGTGTGGCACCTCTATACCGGGCCACATCACGATGGAGTTCAGATGACATCCGAGTTCGGGGTTGACCCCGGATTTGGTTATGTTTATTGTGCCAGGCCTGATGGCCATCATCTCGTGCTGGACCACGCCCTCTTGATCCGTAGATTGATCGGGTCTGATCGGCTCTGTTGGTCAGGTCCTGACATAGGTCATATGTGTAGCCCGGAGCCGTTGTCTCCTTGCCTCTATGGCAAGGGGGCGCGAGCTGGTATTCAACATAATTGGTCGTTTTGTCCCGTCCACGTGGTGGTCAGTCCGGTTGATTACCCCAATTGTATCTTGATGGTATTGGCTCAAGGGCCTCGTCGTCGAATTGCTGCAGTAGCATGTGTTTTGGGTATCTCTTTGTTGGGTGCTCGAAGCCGTATTCTTCGGTGGCTAGGACCTTGGTCCATCTGTCATTGAGCGTATCCTATTCATCTTGAAGCTGTTGCTGTTTCTTTTTCAGGCTCCGTGCGATGGCGATGAGCTGTCGCTTGAAGCGTTCTTGTTCGAGGTGTCGGCGTCCTGGGAACGGGGGTCCCCAGACTTGCCTACCTACGGCCTGTATCGTGGCTCACCAGTGGCCCAGTACAGCCTGTCTTCATCAACAAACGCTCAAGACCCTCGCAAGGGGCCAAGCCTCGCGGGGCGGACGACACAAGGCCTCCTCAGGGGCGGCCTCACCAGGCAGGCTCGCGAGGAGGTGGAGAGATCAAGGCAAGGGGTACCTCGCGGAATGCTCATGACGCGAGCCATGACGATCAAGACCAGACGGGCGCCAGGCGGGCGCCAGCCTGCACAGTGTCCTCGTTTCCTCTTTGGTGCAAAGGGGGCAAGCACAGGCGCGGAGTACCGAGGCATAAAGCAAAGGTTTCCATATCGGTGCAACGAGACCAAGACCAGCAGAGCGGCAGGGCGGAGGTCACCATGGAGCCCAAGACGACGTCATCACCAGTGCCTTTGGAAGTCGAAGACCACCTTTAGTCAGGATAGCTTGTACCAGTTGTCCCCTTACAAAATAGCCGTTGTTGGCTCCCTTCCCGCTCAATATTTGGGAAGAGGACCAGGGCCTCTATAAATAGGGCTAGTCACCACAGTAGAAGAGAGAGAGAATCTCATCTAGAGCCAATAGAGACGGATCGACTCCTCTCCAAGCACATCACCACAAGAACACCTCTCGCGAGGCTGTTCTTCCTCTATACTGTTCATCATCAGCCCAAGAGGCAATCCACCACACCACACACTGGATTAGGGTATTACACCACAACGGTGGCCCGAATCAGTATAAACCTTGTGTCTCTTGTGTTGTTCATCGTGCGCTTAGAATGATGGCGAGGTTGTGGGCGTATTTCGGTAGGGAGAAGATCTTCACGTGCACCCCAGAGTTCGAACCTTAAGGGTTTTGCCAGAACCCGATATCCAACATTTGGCGCGCCAGGTAGGGGTGCGCCGGAGCTCTCCCTTCCATCGGCTCGCTCTCCACCAACACCGCTGAGGGAGTCCTGGACTAGGGGGTGTCCGGACAGCCGGACTATCATCGTCCACCGGACTCCAAGACTACGAAGATACAAGATTGAAGGCTCCGTCCCGTGTCCGGATGGGACTTTCCTTGGCGTGGAAGGCAAGCTTGGCGATACGGATATGTAGATCTCCTACCATTGTAACCGACTCTGTGTAACCCTAGCCCTCTCCAGTGTCTATATAAACCGGAGGGTTTTAGTCCATAGGACACAACATCCATTACAACAATCATACCATAGGCTAGCTTCTAGGGTTTAGCCTCCTTGATCTCGTGGTAGATCCACTCTTGTACTACCCATATCATCAATATTAATCAAGCAGGACGTAGGGTTTTACCTCCATCAAGAGGGCCCGAACCTGGGTAAAACATCGTGTCCCTTGTCTCCTGTTACCATCCGCCTAGACGCACAGTTCGGGACCCCCTACCCGAGATCCGCCGGTTTTGACACCGACATTGGTGCTTTCATTGAGAGTTCCTCTGTGTCGTCACCGATAGGCTCGATGGCTTCTTCAATAAACAACAACGCCGTCCAGGGTGAGACTTTTCTCCCCGGACAGATCTTCGTATTCGGCGGCTTCGCACTGCAGGCCAATTCACTTGGCCATCTGGAGCAGATCGAAAGCTACGCCCCTGGCCGTCAGGTCAGATTAGGAAGCCTAAACTTCACGGCGGACATCCGTGGAGATTTGATCTTCGATGGATCCGATCCGCAGCCGAGCGTGCCGCACTGTCGCGATGGGCACGATCTAGCTCTGCCGCCGGACAATGCCTTGGAGGCCGCACATGAATCTGCTCCGACCCATAGTTCGGAGCCGATTGCCCAGATCGAGGACCGGTGGCTGGACACCGCCTCGGGGGCTGCAACTTCCGCGGCGATGGAGCCAAACACTGACCTTGTCCCCCATAAAGCTCGTGACTCCGAGGTGCCGGACTCCTTGCCGGACTCCGAACCTCCTGCACCCCTGCCGATCGAATCCGATTGGGCGCCGATCATGGAGTTCACCGCTGCGGACATCTTTCAGCACTCGCCCTTTGGCGAGATCCTAAATTCGCTAAAGCATCTCTCGCTATCCGGAGAGCCCTGGCCGGATTATGGCCAGGATGGTTGGGATGCGGACAATGAAGAAATTCAAAGCCCACCCACCACCCACTTTGTAGCCACTGTCGACGATCTAACCGACATGCTAGACTATGACTCCGAAGACATCGACGGTATGGACGACGATGCCGGAGACGACAAAGAACCAGCGCTCACAGAGCACTGGAACGTCACCCCAACCCATGATGTATATATGGTGGATACCCCAAAAGTAAGCGACAACGAGGACCAACGGGGCGCGGCAAAGGATAATCCCGCCGATAAACAACCAAAACGGCGACGCAGACGCCGCCCTAAGTCCCGCCTCGACAACAACAGTGCTCCTAATAACCCAGCAATAGAGCAGGGCAAACCAGTGGATGACGAACATGGAGCCAAGCAACCGTCCGAACAGGACGGGTCGGATAATCAATCCATGCCCGGCGAAACCAACAGTCCAGACGACCTCACGCCAGACACACCACCGGAGAATAAGAGCCTTCGGAAAAGACTCGTCGCCACTGCAAGAAGTTTGAAGAAGGAAAAACGGAAGCTCAAAACAGCGGAAGACATACTCAGAATGAGGTGGAGCAAAGTGCTCAAAACCGCAGACAAATACGGCAATGGCCATCAATCAAAGAGCTACCCGAAGCGCAAGCTGCTGCCAGAATTTGACGAGGAAGCCATAGAGCCTCCACAGTCAAAAAACAAAGAGGCCGCCTGGCCGGATAGACGGCCAGAGGATAGGCCAAAATCTACAAGCGGCACCGCACACAAGCCGACTCATGACCCTGGGAAAACAGATGGCCCAGCCAGGTCCATTTACATGCCAAAAAAGAGGGCCCCCAGGAAGCAACACAACACGCCAAGTGTTCGAAGACAGCGGCACACCCAAATACAGGGGCGCCCCACACCCACTATGTTTCACCAATGAGGTGCTGGATCATGAATTCCCAGCAGGGTTTAAACCCATAAACATAGAGGCTTACGACGGAACAACAGACCCTGGAGTCTGGATAGAGGATTATATACTACACATACACATGGCTAGAGGAGATGATCTCCACGCCATAAAATATCTACCCCTCAAGCTCAAAGGGCCAGCTCGGCATTGGCTCAAAAGCCTCCCAGAAAACACTGTTGGAAGTTGGGAAGAGCTTGAGGACGCGTTTAGAGCAAATTTTCAAGGGACTTATGTCCGCCCTCCGGATGCAGACGATCTAAGTCATATAACTCAACAGCCCGGAGAGTCAGCGCGCAAATTCTGGAACAGGTTCCTTACTAAAAAGAACCAAATAGTCGACTGTCCGGACGCCGAAGCCTTAGCAGCTTTTAAACACAACGTCCGAGACGAATGGCTCGCCAGACACCTCGGCCAAGAGAAGCCGAGGACAATGTCCGCGCTAACAAGCCTCATGACCCGCTTTTGCGCGGGGGAAGATAGCTGGCTAGCAAGATGCAGCACCAGCGACCCAAGTACATCCGAGATCAGAGATGGAAACGGAAAATCACGGCGCAGAAAAGATCAGCGCCGGAATAAAGAGAAAAGCCCAAAGAACACGGCGGTCAACGCCGGATTCAAAAGCTCGCGGCCAAACAACAAAACACTGCCTCTTAAGGATAACAGTGATGAGCTATCCAACTTAAACAAAATTTTGGATCGGATATGTCAAATCCACAGTACCCCCGGAAGGCCTGCAAACCACACCCACCGAGATTGTTGGGTTTTCAAACAGTCCGGCCGACTCAACGCCGAACACAAGGGGCTCGACGCATCAAGCGAGGATGATGATAAACCCCACCAGCAGAGCACCGGAAAACAAAAGACTTTCCCACAAGAAGTCAAAGTTGTAAACTCACTTCATGTGATAATACGGAAAAACAATGCGGCATCCGCTAAGATGGGTCTCGCACGGTCCACCCCAGCGGAACCTCGAGATTGGATGTCAAAACCAATCACTTTTGACCACCTCCAGAAATGTTCGAAATGCAGGATGGACTGCTCTGATATTGGATCCTATAATTGACGGACTACAATTTACAAAAGTCCTGATGGACGGCGGCAGCGATTTAAACCTGCTATATCCGAACACAATCCGCAAGTTGGGGATAGACCTTACTACAATTCGACCTAGCTGCACTTCCTTTAAAGGAGTGACGCCAGGCCCTTACGTCGAGTGCATTGGCTCCCTATTGCTAGAAGTTGTGTTCGGGTCACCGAACAACTTCCGACGCGAAAAACTAATCTTTCACGTCGCCCCATTCAAAAGTAGCTATCAAGCACTATTGGGATGTGAAGCTTTTGTCCGCTTTAACGCAATACCACATTACGCGTCTCTTACACTTAAAATGCCCGGTCCACGTGGCATCCTTTCATTAAGAGGGTCATCTAAAGACCCCGGACACGGCTAGACGAGTCCGGCATAAATAAGCTAGGGGCTCCCTAGCCACGCACCCCTTCACAAGGGGCTGTGCGTATAAGCAATAATGAGCTAATATAGACTCCGCTTTATTTATTTATTGATATTTTTCATACACTTTTTCGCACGATTTCCTTTCAAACTAAGTTCCTCTCTTTTTACAGATGAACACCGTGCACACCCGTCCAGGATAGCAGCACAACGGAGACACAGGCGCAGACGTGCAGTAGGGACCCGTTGCTAGGCTTCTTTTCAGATTAAGACCCCGCTAAACCTTTTTTACTGTCTCTTGTTGCTATAATCCCCTAGTTTTTCCATGATAACCAGAGAGGATACTGACGTTTTGGCATCGGCCGCGTCAGAGGACCTCGCCCGTACCTGGACACAAGGGGCTTAGGGCATTGTTTCGCCCATTATCATAAAAGACCGAACACCTTAGGGAGTGTTCGACGTCTCGAGTTAGGCCTTATATGCATCAGCTCCGAATCATGTCTTTGGTCAAATGTTGGGTTTGCCCGGCTCCTGTGTTTTGCTACCTTACGTTCCGTATCATCGGCTAACGCGGCACCAGGAGAACTACTGCGATTGTGCCCCAGTTCGGCTGGGCGAGCACCTCAGTAGAGAAAGCCAAAAACTGACTGTCATGATACAGCGAGAGACTGGTCAACCACTCGATCGACCACCGGAATGTTTAGAATTCCTCCGCTTTGACGAAGGACCATTTCCCGGTCAGTCACACATGCGCCCCAAATTCGGAGAGCGCGGTGCCCCCAGGGGCTATATCGTAGCCCCACCCTCGAACTCCAATGGCTAAGTGAAAGTGATAAAGCATCATAGTCCGGTCGCCTCGTTTGCTATGCTACCACCTCCTCAACAGGACCGAGACGTCGGATTAAGTGTGAAAATGCGCTATTTTTGCGAACACCCCCGCACCTTGTGCGTGGGGGCTGAAGCCGAAGACTGCCATCTTTCAGGTTATACACACGTATACATAAACGGCCGCATAGGAGATATTTCAATACTTGGAACGCACAAGTATAAAAAGCGATTACATCATAACCATTGTTTTACAAAATAAAACGTTCATTTGAACGTGACATTTTTCGAGCACTGCGACTCTATTACACGAGCACCACGCATAACTTCCCCAAAATAGTGCTCGGCGGGTAACCGGCTTTCGTCCGAACCCTGGGTTGCAACAGCGGTGGCATCCATCTCTGTCCAATGTGTCTTCACACGGGCAAGGGCCATCCGCGCACCCTCTATGCAAGCCGACCGCTTCATCTCCTTGATATGCGGCACCGCCCCAAGAAACTGCTGCAATAAGCCAAAATAGCTCGTCGGCTTGGGCCTCTCCGGCCAGACATGAGTCACGATATCCGTCATGGCAAGTCCGGACAACCTATTCAGCTCAGCCCATTCGGCCAACCGATCGGTCAGCGGAAGTGAACGATCCGGACTATGGAATTGAGACCAAAATAGCTCTTCCGTCTTGTGATCCTTCTGACTTCGGAAGTGCACAACGGCATCCGCCGCACTCGCCGCTAAGTCCATATATGGATCCTCCGGACCCCACAGCTGGCCAAGCTGGGCATACTTTGGATCCGTAAACCTGCGGCGTAGCAGAAAAGGCTTGCCAGCCACAATGTCTCCGGCCTGACGCAGCTCCTCCTTCATAGCCCGCATTGCAGAACGGGCATCCTTGGCTTCGGCGGTGGCCTTCCCCAGGTCTTCTCGCTCCGATAGGCGCTCCTTTTCAAGAGCCTCATTGCGGTCGGTAGCATCCTTCAATTTAACGGCCAATTCGGCCATCTCTTCCCTGCTTCGGCAGTGTGCAGCCCTTTCGGCTTCTAACTCCTCGGCCGCCCTCGAGGCAGCCGCATCACTCCTTCTGGCTTGCTCCTTGGCTTGAGCAAGTTCTGCCCGAAGGCTCTCCACAGCAGCAGCACCATCTGCGTCAAGCATAAATATTGTAAGAGGTGGGCTTTGCTCCCTTAATAGGTGACTGCGGAGAAACAATTTACCTTGCGACTCGTCAAGTCGCTTGTTGACTAGCGCGATGTCTGCATCCGCAACATCGAGTTGCCGCATTAATTCAGCAACTCCATCAGTCCGGCTAGCCCCCGGACTATCCGCCACCTGCATAGGAAAGGCGACACTCAATACCTGCGATTTTGATCCTCGGCACGCTGTCGCTTTCGACAACCTACCGAGTCTCAGGGGCTACTATCTATACAGGGTGCACTTTCATGTGCAAAACTGTCAAAAAGGTGCGTCGTTTTTACGTACCTCAAACCCCGCCAGCAAACTCCTGACGGCATTATGCAATCCGCTTTCGGCGGACGAAATCCTTCCAATCACCGACTCATCAATGCACGGTGATCTTCTGAGATGGACGCCCTCTCAAGCAGATCCTTCAGCTCCCCCGGCCGAACACTAGTCGGCGCCGAACTCTTCGGCTCTGCCGGGCTCGGGGATACCCTCCGTGACGACACTTCAGGCTCGTCCGCCCTATCCGACGGCGCAGCAGACGGAGGCGTCTCGCTCTCCATCATCTCCGGACGAAGATCCCCCGAAGACGAGCTCATCTGAGAAGGTCGCAGATCCGAACTACAAGGTAAAAATTTCGGTTATCCTCAGAAGCACAAATAGGGATGTTTCTTATTAATGAACTCCCCCTTTTCTACTCACGGCTCGCTGGAGGGCTGATTCTTTAGAGAAGATTGTGCGGCCGGGACCTCCCCGGACGCAGGACCCTCTGGTGAAGATTTCTTCCCCCGCTTAGGGGCTTTGGCCTCCGGGTCTTCGGAGGCGGTCCTCTTCTCCCCCTGGAGGGAGGGATTCTCGATCCCCCCTTCTTCAAGCGCCCCCTTGGGCGAAGTGGTAGCTCCTCCATTTTCCCCTTCACCTTCTTCTGAAGGCGCAACCTCCAACATTCTGACCAGCACGGGCTCCGGCGCGGTCTCTGGGAGGGGGGCCGGACACCGTATCAGCTTTGCTTGCGCTATCCACTCCTGTTGAAGGATAACGGGTTAAAAGGCGAATTGTAGAAAGGCAAACAAACGGTACGTCCGAACACTGAGCTACTTACTTGAGTATCCGGGCGATTGCAGCTTAGGCCGGCATCCTCGGTCAATTCCGGACACACCTCCTGTGATCCGAAGAACAACTTGTACATCTCCACGGGTGTCGTACCCATGAAGTGTTGGAGAATCCGTGGTCCCTCCGGATTGAACTCCCATAGCCGGAGAGGACGGCGTTTGCAGGGCAGGAGACGCCTAATTAGCATAACCTGCATCACCACGACCAGATCGATCTCCCTCGCTTGGAGGTCTCGAATCCGGCCCTGCAATAGGGGCACGTCTTTTGACGGACCCCAATTGAGCCCTTGGTTGACCCACGACATCAACCGTCGTGGAGGTCCCGAGCGGAATGGAGGCGGCAGCTTCTGCCTGTTGCCCTTCGGAGCGGTGATATAGAACCACTCCTGCTGCCACAAGCCGAGCTCCTCTTGGAAGGAGCCCTCGGGCCACGGGGCATCGGCCCTCCTGCTTACGGCCGCCCCGCTGCACTCTGCTTGACGCCCCCCGATCATCTTCGGCTCCACATTGAAGGTCTTCAGCCATAGGCCGAAGTGGGGGGTGATGCGGAGGAAGGCTTCGCAGACGACAATAAATGCGGAAATATGGAGGATGGACTCCGGAGCCAAGTCGTGGAATTCCAACCCATAGTAGAACATGAGCCCTCTCACAAAAGGATCCGTCGGGAAGCCTAAACCCCGACGGAGGTGGGATACAAAGACGACATATTCGCCGGGCTCGGGGGTGGGGATGGCCTGCCCTTCGGCGGGCAACCTGTGCGAAATCTCGTAGGACAGGTACTTGGCCTCTCGCAGCTTTAGCACGTCCTCCTCCGTGACGGAGGAGGGCATCCACCGGCCCTGAAGGTCGGAGCCGGACATTGTTGAAGGTCCGAAGTGCTCGAATCTGGGGCTCTGGGTGTTGGAACTTGGAGCAAGGAGAGGATTCGATGGAAGATTGAAGAAAAGAAACGAGCCTTGGTCCTATTATAAAGAGGGAGAATACCAAGAGCCGTCTCCGTGACCGTTCGGGACTCGCCTTCGATAGAGGAGGCGTGGCGACGGGCGCGGTTGGGTTACCCACGTCCGTATTGATGAGAATCCCGGAATAAGGGGAACACGATCTCTGCTTCGACAAGACGTGCCAAGGAAACCGCTTCGCTAAACGCGCTGAGGTGGTATAATAAAAAACGATTCAAGTAAAGGCTTGGTAGTGGTGTGACGTCATGCCGCAGAATACGTCAGCAGATTGAACTTGTGTACATATTATTCTCTCTACGGTGGAATGTGGAATTTATTTTGCAGAGCCGGACACTATCCTGGTGTTCACAATCTTCTATGGATTATTCAAAGGAGGAACCCGCCTTGCAATGCCGAACATTATGCGCGCCGGACTCATCGTCATTGAAGCCAGGTTCAGGGGCTACTGAGGGAGTCCTGGACTAGGGGGTGTCCGGACAGCCGGACTATCATCGTCCGCCGGACTCCAAGACTACGAAGATACAAGATTGAAGACTCCGTCCCGTGTCCGGATGGGACTTTCCTTGGCGTGGAAGGCAAGCTTGGCGATACGGATATGTAGATCTCCTACCATTGTAACCGACTCTGTGTAACCCTAGCCCTCTCCGGTGTCTATATAATCCGGAGGGTTTTAGTCCGTAGGACACAACATCCATTACAACAATCATACCATAGGCTAGCTTCTAGGGTTTAGCCTCCTTGATCTCGTGGTAGATCCACTCTTTTACTACCCATATCATCAATATTAATCAAGCAGGACGTAGGGTTTTACCTCCATCAAGAGGGCCCGAACCTGGGTAAAACATCGTGTCCCTCGTCTCCTGTTACCATCCGCCTAGACGCACAGTTCGGGACCCCCTACCCGAGATCCGCCGGTTTTGACACCGACAACCGCTGTCAGCGTTCTGGGAACGGGGGTCCCCAGACTTGCCTGCCTGCGGCCTGTGGCGTGGCTCAAGTGGTAGCTGCTGACCCACAAGTGTAGGGGATCGCAACAGTTTTCGAGGGTAAAGTATTCAACCCAAATTTATGATAATACTTTTTGGGTTTTTGTAGTAATTGTAACAGTAGCAACGGAAAAATAAATAAGTGAAGAACAATATGTGAAAAGCTCGTAGGCAATGGATCAGTGATGGATAATTATGCCGGATGCGATTCCTCATGTAATAGTTATAACATAGGGTGACACAGAACTAGCTCCAGTTCATCAATGTAATGTAGGCATGTATTCCATAAATAGTCATACGTGCTTATGGAAAAGAACTTGCATGACATCTTTTGTCCTACCCTCCTGTGGCAGCGGGGTCCTAGCGGAAACTAAGGGATATTAAGGCCTCCTTTTAATAGAGAACCGGAACAAAGCATTAGCACATAGTGAATACATGAACTCCTCAAACTACGGGCATCACTGAGAAGTATCCTGATTATTGTCACTTCGGGGTTGTCGGATCATAACACACAATAGGTGACTATAGACTTGCAAGATAGGATCAAGAACACACATATATTCATGAAAACATATTTGGTTCAGATCTGAAATCATGGCATTCGGGCCCTAGTGACAAGCATTAAGCATAGCAAAGTCATCGCAACATCAATCTCAGAACATAGTGGATACTAGGGATCAAACCCTAACAAAACTAACTTGATTACATGGTAAATCTCATCCAACCATCACCGTCCAGCAAGCCTACGATGGAATTACTCACGCACGGCGGTGAGCATCATGAAATTGGTGATGGAGGATGGTTGATGATGACGACGGTGACGAATCCCCCTCTCCGGAGCCCGGAATGGACTCCAGATCAGCCCTCCCGAGAGAGATTAGGGCTTGGCGGCGGCTCCGTGTCATAAAATGCAATGAAACTTTCTCTCTGATTTTTTTCTCCCCGAACGTGAATATATGGAGTTGGAGTTGAGGTCGGTGGAGGTCCAGGGGGCCCACGAGATAGGGGGCGTGCCCTATGGGGGGGCCTGTCTCGTGGACAGGGTGTGGGCCCCCTGGTGTATTTCTTTCGCCCAGAGATTCTTATTAATTCCAAAAAGTGCCTCCGTGGATTTTCAGGACATTCCGAGAACTTTTCTTTTCTACACATAAAACAACATCATGGCAGTTCTGCTGAAAACAGCGTCAGTCCGGGTTAGTTTCATTCAAATCATGCAAGTTAGAGTCCAAAACAAGGGCAAAAGTGTTTGGAAAAGTAGATACGTTGGAGACGTATCAACTCCCCCAAGCTTAAACCTTTGCTTGTCCTCAAGCAATTCAGTTGATAAACTGAAAGTGATAAAGAAAAACCTTTACAAACTCTGTTTGCTCTTGTTGTTGTAAACATGAAAAGCCAGCATTCAAGTTTCAGCAATATTATGAACTAACCATACTCACAATAACACTTAGGTCTCACAATTACTCATATCAATAGCATAATCAGCTAACAAGCCATAATAATAAAACTCGGATGACAACACTTTCTCAAAAGAATCATAACATGATATAACAAAATGGTATCTCACTAGCCCTTTCTGAGACCGCAAAACATAAATGCAGAGCACCTTTAAAGATCAAGGACTGACTAAACATTATAATTCATGGTAAAAGAGATCCAGTCAAGTCATACCCAATATAAACTAATAGTAATGAATGCAAATGACAGTGTGCTCTCCAGCGGGTGCTTTTAATAAAAAGGGTGATGACTCAACATAAAAGTAAATAGATAGGCCCTTCGCAGAGGGAAGCAGGGATTTGTAGAGGTGCCAGAGCTCGATTTTAAAATAAAGATTGAATAACATTTTGAGCGGCATACTTTTGCTGTCAATGCAACAACTATGAGATGGTTGTATCTTCCATACTACATGTATTATAGGCAGTTCCCAAACAGAATGGTAAAGGTTTATACTCCCCCAACCACCAACAAGCATCAATCCATGGCTTGCTCGAAACAACGAGTGCCTCCAACTAACAACAGCCCTGGGGATTTTTTTAAAATTAATTTGATTTGCTTTGATCTTTTTGGATCATGGGACTGGGCATCCCGGTTATCGGCCCTTTCTCGTGAATGAGGAGCGGAGTCCACTCCTCTTGAGAATAACCCACCTAGCATGGAAGATATAGGCAGCCCTAGTTGTAACATGAGCTCCTCGAGCATACAAAACAGAATTGCATTTGAAGGTTTGGAGTTTGGCACATACAAATTTACTTGGAACGGCAGGTAAATACCGCATATAGGTAGGTATGGTGGACTCATATGGAACAACTTTGGGGTTTAAGGAGTTTGGGTGCACAAGCAGTATTCCCGCTTAGTACAGGTGTAGGCTAGCAAAAGACTGGGAAGCGACCAACTGAGAGAGCGACAAAAGTCATAAACATGCATTAAAATTAATTCACACCGAATACAAGCATGAGTAGGATATAATCCACCATGAACATAAATATCATGAAGGCTATGTTGATTTGATTCAACTACATGCGTGAACATGCGCCAAGTCGAGTCACTCAATTCATTTAAAGGAGGATGCCATCCCATCATATCACATCATAATCATTCTAATAGCATGTTGGCACGCAAGGTAAACCATTATAACTCATAGCTAATCAAGCATGGCACAAGCAACTATAATTTCTAAATGTCATTGCAAATATGTTTACCTCATAATAGGCTGACTCAGAAACGATGAACTCATCATATTTACTAAAACAAGAGAGGTCGAGTTCATACCAGCCTTTCTCATCCCAATAAGTCCATCATATATCGTCATTATTGCCTTTCACTTGCACGACCAAACGATGTGTATAATAATAAGAGTGCACGTGCATTGGACTAAGCTGGAATCTGCAAGCATTCAACTCAAGAGAGAAGACAAGTAATATGGGCTCTAAGTTAAATAAGCAATCATGCATATGAGAGCCACTAAACATTTTCAACATGGTCTTCTCGACCCCCAAAGGAAAGAAAAGAAAAATAAAACTATTTACACGGGAGAGCTCCCAACAAGTAAGAAGAAGAACTAGAATCTTTTTGGGTTTTCATTTTAATTTCTACTACAAGCATGGAAAGTAAACTAACTAAATTTTTTTTGGTTTTTCTTAAGGTTTATCAAACACACAAGAAGAAAACTAGAAAAAGAAATTTAAACTAGCATGGATAATACAATGAAAGAGTATGAGCACCGACGACTAGTGTGTGAACATGAATGTAAAGTCGGTGAGAAATACATACTCCCCCAAGCTTAGGCTTTTGGCCTAAGTTGGTCTAGTACCAAGGACCGCCGCTACTCTCCCCAGTGTAATGGGAAGTGTAATCAGGATACCACTGGCTGGTCATCTCCGGATCCCACTAGATAGATGATGCACGATAAGGGTCCAGTTTAGGTTCCAGCTCAGGTTCAGGTTCTGGAGTAAAAGCTTGGGCTTGATGATTGTTCACTGCTTCCGGCGTGACAAGAAAATTTTCTGCAAGCAAATCAAACAACAAAGGCGTAGGCAAAATAATAATCTCAATGTGTTTCTTATTAAATCTAAGTTTATACAAGAGCATCTTTTCTTCATTGTCAACAAGAAACTTGTGTGCTACCATGCTCTTGTAATCTAAAATGTGAGGAGGCAATTTTATCTCCTCCTTCTCATGGTGCCTAATGGGTATCTGAAAATGTTTAGCAAGACGTGCAACATAGATACCTCCAAATATGGGGCCTTTTGTACGATTCAGGGCTAGCCGCTTAGCAACGACGGCACCCATAATAAAAGTATTGTCTAGAAGCAAGGCATG
This sequence comes from Triticum aestivum, assembly GCF_018294505.1. Classification (NCBI taxonomy): domain Eukaryota; kingdom Viridiplantae; phylum Streptophyta; class Magnoliopsida; order Poales; family Poaceae; genus Triticum; species Triticum aestivum. Next base: position 500,558,005 of record NC_057801.1, on the reverse strand, counting down.
TTGAAGAATGATAATATCAGGAACACTTAAGTTTCCACTATTTCCATGACCAATCAAGCATCTACTAGCAAATATGGCAAAGTAGCGTAAAACAGGAAAGTGTATGCTAGAGACTTTTGCCTCAGAGCCCTTCTTTGGCTCTTCTACAGCTATAGTATTAACAAAGCCACCCATATCTTCACGATGGGGTTCCTCTAATTCTCCCTCATAAGGTATCCTACACACCGCGCAAAAATTACGTAAAGACATTTCTTTGAATTCATCATATAAATGAAATGATACTGCAGGCGGTGACTTCTTAGGATAATAATAAAAGTTTTGCACGAAAGTATTGGTGAGTAAGAGATACTGATCGATCCGGTCGTTGATGAAACCACTGAGGCCTGCAGTCTCGATCAAAGAATAAAAATCTTCATGAATTCCAGCTTCTTTCAAGAAATCCTGACATGGCCATTCACACGACAGTACTTCCGCTAAGCGAGGAAGATTATATTTGGCTTTTTCCTTCTCTTTGGCTTGTTTTTCCTGAGAGCTTTGGCTAGAAGAGCCCCTCAAAAGTATCCTTAACATTTTCTGAAAATTTATAAAATTTTAGTAATTCAAAATAAAAGTGAATAATACTAAACAAGATTGATAGCAACTACTCCTACAAGTGCCTAGAGCCTATATCATGCATTAGAATTGCTTGGGACCTCATAAATTTAACATGCAAGCTCAAGAACATGGTCACCTATGTAGCAAAAATTTGCAATGAATAAAGCACTAGAACAAAAACTAATCTCTCCCTAATAATAAAGCACGGATTGGGTCTCCGGGTTCACCGTCACAATACGCTTTCTTTCATGTCATAATACGCTTTTACGATTACGTTTTAGAATTAACCGATGTGGTACTAACCGAACAGAACAGTTCGTTTTTGCCTCCGTGGTAGCACGATGGCAGACATGGGCCTGCTTTAGTCCAGCCCATACACATACAACTTTTTATAATCGTCCCGTTGCCAGGTGCTCGCGCTCTGCGAGGTCCACGGTCACTGCACCTTCCTCCTCCATATGCTGTAGCCTTTGGCCCTTTGCTTCCTGCAGCGGCAAGCAACAACAAAACTAGGAAGAATTGTGTGACGTGCGGTGCTAAGGTTGGTGGTATGATCTATGCGCCGAGTGGGATGGCAGCTGGAAACTATTCGATCAACATGGCGACCGTGACAGTGCCCGCTGCGGCGGCTGCAATGAGAACGGCCTCGCGATGGGCACGAGCCCGAGCTGAAATAAAGTGAATTAAGCAAGCTGTAATTTGGCAGTGTACACATACTGAGAAATAGTGCAGGCCATTGCTACGTCTCGAGCTTGCGTTGGTTTTCCCCGAAGAGGAGAGGATGATGCAGCACAGTAGCGTAAGTATTTCCCTCATTTTTGAGAACCAAGGTATCAATCCAGTAGGAGGTCACACGCAAGTCCCTCGTACCTGCACAACACGATAGCAACTCGCAACCAACGCTTATGGGTTGTCAATCCCTTCACGGTCACTTACGAGAGTGAGATCTGATAGAGATAATATTTTTGGTATTTTTGATTGATAGATGCAAAGTAAAAAGTAAAGGCAAAGTAAAAACAAAGCAAGTAAATAAAGTGATATAGATTGATATGATGAGAATAGACCCGGGGGCCATAGGTTTCACTAGTGGCTTCTCTCAAGAGCATAAGTATTCTACGGTGGGTGAACAAATTACTGTTGAGCAATTGACAGAATTGAGCATAGTTATGAGTATATCTAGGCAATGATCATGTATATATATAGGCATCACGTCCGTGACAAGTAGATCGAAACGATTCTGCATCTACTACTATTACTCCACTCATCGACCGCTATCCAGCATGCATCTAGAGTATTAAGTTAAAAATAGAGTAACGCTTTAAGCAAGATGACATGATGTAGAGGGATAAATTCATGCAATATGATAAAAAACCATCTTGTTATCCTTGATGGCAACAAGACAATACGTGCCTTGCAACTCTTTCTGTCACTGAGTAAGGACACCGCAAGATTGAACCCAAAGCCATGCACTTCTCCCATTGCAAGAACTACCAATCTAGTTGGCCAAACCAAACGGATAATTCGAAGAGACTTGCAAAGATAACTCAATCATACATAAAAGAATTCAGAGAAGAATCAAATATTTTCCATAGATAATACTGGATCATAAACCCACAATTCATCGGTCTCAACAAACACACCGCAAAAAGAAGATTACATCGAATAGATCTCCACGAGAGAGGGGGAGAACATTGTATTGAGATCCAAAAAGAGAGAAGAAGCCATCTAGCTACTAGCTATGGACCCGAAGGTCTGAAGTAAACTACTCACACTTCATCGGAGGGGCTATGGTAATGATGTAGAAGCCCTCAGTGGTGGATGCCCCCTCCGACGGAGCTCTGGAACAGGCCCCAAGATGGGATCTCGTGGATACAGAAGGTTGCGGCGGTGGAATTAGGTTTTTGGCTCCCCCCTTGATCATACGGGGATACGTAGGTATATATAGGAGGAAGGAGTACGTCGGTGGAGCTCCGAGGGGCCCACGAGGTAGGGGGGCGCGCCCAGGGGGGCGCCCTCCACCCTCTTGACCTCCTCGGAAGCTTCTTGGAGTAGGGTCCAAGTCTCCTGGATCACATTTGGTTGGAAAATCATGACCCCGAAGGTTTCATTCCGTTTGGACTCCGTTTGATATTCTGTTTCTTCGAAATACCGAAAAAGGCAAAAAACAACAATTCTGGGCTGGGCCTCCGGTTAATAGGTTAGTCCCAAAAGTAATATAAAAGTGAAAAATAAAGCCCAATATAGTCCAAAACAGTAGATAAAGTAGCATGGAGCAATCAAAAATTATAGATACGTTGGAGACATATCAAGCATCCCCAAGCTTAATTCGTGCTCGTCCTCGAGTAGGTAAATGATAAAAAAAGAATTTTTGATGCGGAGTGATACTTTGGCATAATTTCAATGTAAATCTTCTTAATTGTGATATGAATATTCAGATCCGAAAGATTCAAGACAAAAGTTCATATTGACACAAAAATAATAATACTTCAAGCATACTAATCAAAGCAACCATGTCTTTTCAAAATAACATGGCAAAAGAAAGTTCATCCCTACAAAATCATATAGTTAGGCTATGCTTCATTTTCGTCACATAAAGATGTTCCCAACTTCTATACCCCCGATGACAAGCCAAGCAATTGTTTCATACTTAAATAATCTCAAACTTTTTCAACCTTCACGCAATACATGAGCGTGAGCCATGGATATAGCACTATGGGTGGAATAGAATATGATGATGGGGATTGTGTGGAGAAGACAAAAAAGGAGAAAGTCTCACATCAACAAGGCTAATCAATGAGCTATGGAGATGCCCATCGATTGATGTTAATGCAAGGAGTAGGGATTGCCATGCAACAGATGCACTAGAGCTATGAATTCTCAACAAAAGAAAACTAGTGGGTGTGCATCCAACTTGCTTGCTCATGAAGACCTAGGGCATTTTGAGGAAGCCCATCGTAGGAATATACAAGCCAAGTTCTATAATGAAAAATTCCCACTAGTATGAACAAGACAACTTAAGAGACTCACTATATGAAAAACATGGTGCTACTTTGAAGCACAATATATGAGACTCACTACATGAAGAACAAGGTGCTACTTTGAAGCACAAGTGGGGAAAAAGAGATAGTAGCATTGTCCTTTTTTATATTTTTTTGGGCCTTTCTCTTTTTTTATTTCGGCCTTTCTCTTTTTTTGGGCAATGCTGTAATGATGATCATCACACTTTCATTACAACATATGAATTACAACTCGATACTAGAACAGGATATGACTCTATATGAATGCCTTCGGCGGTGTACTGGGATGGTGCAATGAATCAAGAGTGACATGTATGAAAAATAATGGAAGGTGGCTTTGCCACAAATACGATGTCAACTATAAGATCATGCAATGGCAATATGACAAAAGTAATGCATGTCACGATTATTATGGTGGAAGTTGCATGGCAATATATCTCGGAATGGCTATGGAAATGCCATGATAGGTAGGTTTGGTGGCTGAGGGAGTCCTGGACTAGGGGGTGTCCGGATAGCCGGACTATCATCATCGGCCGGACTCCAAGACTATGAAGATACAAGATTGAAGACTTCATCCCGTGTCCGGATGGGACTTTCCTTGGCGTGGAAGGCAAGCTTGGGAATACGGATATGTAGATCTCCTACCATTGTAACCGACTCTGTGTAACCCTAGCCCTCTCCGGTGTCTATATAAACCGGAGGGTTTTAGTCCGTAGGACGAACAACCATTACAACAATCATACCATAGGCTAGCTTCTAGGGTTTAGCCTCCTTGATCTCGTGGTAGATCTACTCTTGTAGTACCCATATCATCAATATTAATCAAGCAGGAGTAGGGTTTTACCTCCATCGAGAGGGCCCGAACCTGGGTAAAAACATCGTGTCCCTTGTCTCCTGTTACCATCCGCCTAGACGCACAGTTCGGGACTCCCTACCCGAGATCCGCCGGTTTTGACACCGACAGTGGCTGTTTTGAGGAAGATAATAGGAGGTTTATGTGTGATAGAGCGTATCATATCACGGGGTTTGGATGCACCTGCGAAGTTTGCACCAACTCTCAAAGTGAGAAAGGGCAATCCACGGTACTGAAGAGGCTAGCAAAGGTGGAAAGATGAGAGTGCGTATAATCCATGGACTCAACATTAGTCAAAAGAACTCATATACTTATTGCAAAAATTTAGAAGTCATCAAAAATCAAGTACTACGCGCATGCTCCTAGGGGGATAGATTGGTAGGAAAAGACCATCGCTCGTCCCCGACCGCCACTCATAAGGATGCACAAGCCAGGTACACTTCATGTTTCAAATTTGTTACACAACTTTAACCATACGTGCATGCTACGGGACTTGCAAACTTCAACACAAGTATTTCTCAAATTCATAATCACCCAACTAGCACGACTTTGATATTATTAGCTCCACATCTCAAAACAATTATCAAGCATCAAACTTATCTTAGTATTCAACGCACTCAAAAGAAAGTTTCACATATCTTGAATACCAAGTATATTAACATTAAGCAAATTACCATGCTATTAACGACTCTCAAAATAATCTAAGTGAAGCATGAGAGATCAAGTTTCTTTAAAACAAATCCACCACCGTGCTCAAAAAGATCTAAGTGAAGCACTAGAGCAAAAATTATCACGCTCAAAAAGATACAAGTGAAGCATTATGAGCAAAACTATCAAGCTCAAAAGATATAAGTGAAGAACATAGAGTATTCTAACAAATTTCAATTCATGTATGGCTCTCTCAAAAGGTGTGTACAGCAAAGATGATTGTGGTAGACCAACAAGCAAAGACACAAATAATACAAGACGCTCCAAGCAAAACACATATCATGTTGGTGAATAAAAATATAGCTCCAAGTAAATTACCGATGGAAGTGGACGAAAGAGGGGATGCCTTTCGGGGCATCCCCAAGCTTTGACTTTTGGGTGTCCTTGGATTATCTTGGGGGTGCCATGGTCATCCCCAAGATTAGGCTCTTGCCACTCCTTGTTCCATAATCCATCAAAAGAATTCACCCAAAACTTGAAAACTTCACAACACAAAACTCAACAGAAATCTCGTGAGCTTCGTTAGAGAAAGAAAACAAAAGACTACTTCAAGGTACTGTAATGAACTCATTATTTATTTATATTGGTGTTAAAAATACTGTATTCCAACTTCTCTATGGATCATAAACTATTTTACTAGCCATAGATTCATCAAAATAAGCAAACAACACACGAAAAACAGAAACAGTCTGTAGCAATCTGTAACTAACGCAAACTTCTGGAACTCTAAAAATTCTACCAAAATAGGAAGTCCTGGACAATTTGTTTATTGGTCAGCAGCAAAAAGAATCAATGCAAAAGCACTCTCCAGTAAAAAAATGGCAGCTAATTTCGTGAGCGCTAAAGTTTCTGTTTTTCGGCAGAATCAAATCAACTATCATCGTAGGTTATCCTATAGGTCCTACTTGGAACAAACACTAATTAAAACATAAAACCACATCCAAACAGAAGGTAGATGGATTATTTATTGCTAAATAGAAGCAAAAACAAAAAGCACAAAATAAAATTGGGTTGCCTCCCAACAAGCGCTATCGTTTAACGCCCCTAGCTAGGCATTGATAATTTTAATGATGCTCACATGAAAGAAAAGAACTGAAGCGCAAAGAGAGGATCAAGAAGCACATGACAAAACACATATAAGTCTAACATACTTCCTATGCATAGGCATATTATAAGCAAACAAATTTGCAAGGCAAGCAAAAACTAGCATATGCAAGGAAGAACAAAGAGATGATAACAATCTCAACATGAAGAGAGGTAATTTAGTAACATGAAAATTTCTACGACCATATTTTCCTCTCTCATAATAATTACATGTAGGATCATAAGCAAATTCAACAAAATAGCTATCACATAACATATTTTCAACACGATCCACATGCATGCAAAGTTGACACTCTTCCAAAATAGTGGGATTAACATTAACTAAAGTCATGACCTCTCCAAACCCACTTTTATCAAAAATTTCATAAGATTGAATATTCTCCAAATATGTGGGGTCTAAAGTTGATACTCTTCGAAACCCACTTTCAATATTATTGCAAACAATATTATCAATCTCATATTCATCATGGGGATTAAATAAATTTTCAAGATCATAAGAAGAATCACCCCAATCATGATCATTGCAACAAGTAGTAGACATAGCAAAACTAGCATCCCCAAGCTTAGGGTTTTGCATATTATTAGCATAATTGACATCAAGAGAATTTATAGTAAAATCATTGTAATCATGCTTTTCATCGAAGGAACTACCAAGTATGGGTGCAATAGCAACGATCTCATGTTTATAATAAGGAACTATAGCAAATTCATCTTCATAAATATTGGCATCATGGCCACAAGAATAGCAAGCATCATGTTCATCAAGGGATATTTCAATCAAATCATCGGAATCATCATTTTCTATAGATTCATGCATATCATTATTTTCTTCCAAAGCAACGGTCATTCTTTCAATAAACTCTTGGACATAGACATTATGAGCAAGGTTTTCATTGCAATACATAAGTATGACGAAATTTTCAGATTTGTTGAGAGTAAAATCATACTTTTAAATCAAAGAAGCAACTTCATGAGCACCCTTAAAAACGACAAATTCTTCAATTTGTTCGATATCATAGTAACTATAAACACCCTTGCATAAGAAGATAAGATTTCATTATTATTGAACTCACATAGGTAGGGAAGGTGTTTTTAGGGTTCTTAGAGCAACAAGTAAAATCACACATTTCACAAAGATTCAAAGCATAGCATAGCAAACTATTTATATGATACCGTAAGAGCCTCCCCTTTTCAGACAAACGATGACGCACAAAATAAGCATGCTCATCTAAAGATTTCCCATCAACTAGGCTAGTTGGGGTTTCAGCACGAGCACATAAGGATCGAAGATGATCCAAGTAGAACACTTTAAGTGGATCCATATCAATAGATTTTCAGCAAGCGAAGATGCAAGCATATAGAAGGCACAAGGAAACACAAACAAAGATACATACGAGAAGAAGGCAAACGGGAAAGAGAGGAGGAGATTGGGAAAGAGAGGGCAAATAAAACGGCAAGGGTGAAGTGGGGGAGAGGAAAACGAGAGGCAAATGGCAAATAATGTAATGCGAGAGATAGGGATTGTGATGGGTACTTGGTATGTTGACTTTTGCGTAAGCCTCCCCGGCAACGGCGCCAGAAATTCTTCTTGCTATGTCTCGAGCTTGCGTTGGTTTTCCCCGAAGAGGAGAGGATGATGCAGCACAGTAGCGTAAGTATTTCCCTTAGTTTTTGAGAACCAAGGTATCAATCCAGTAGGAGGTCACGCGCAAGTCCCTAGTACCTGCACAACACGATAGCAACTCGCAACCAACGCTTAGGGGTTGTCAATCCCTTCACGGTCACTTACGAGAGTGAGATCTGATAGAGATAATATTTTTGGTATTTTTGATAGATAGATGCAAAGTAAAAAGTAAAGGCAAAGTAAAAACAAAGCAAGTAAATAAAGTGATATAGATTGATATGATGAGAATAGACCCGGGGGCCATAGGTTTCACTAGTGGCTTCTCTCAAGAGCATAAGTATTCTACGGTGGGTGAACAAATTACTGTTGAGCAATTGACAGAATTGAGCATAGGTATGAGTATATCTAGGCAATGATCATGTATATAGGCATCACGTCCATGACAAGTAGATCGAAACGATTCTGCATCTACTACTATTACTCCACTCATCGACCGCTATCCAGCATGCATCTAGAGTATTAAGTTAAAAATAGAGTAACGCTTTAAGCAAGATGACATGATGTAGAGGGATAAATTCATGCAATATGATAAAAACCCCATCTTGTTATCCTTGATGGCAACAATACAATATGTGCCTTGCAACTCTTTCTGTCACTGAGTAAGGACACCGGAAGATTGAACCCAAAGCCATGCACTTCTCCCATTGCAAGAACTACCAATCTAGTTGGCCAAACCAAACGAATAATTCGAAGAGACTTGCAAAGATAACTCAATCATACATAAAAGAATTCAGAGAAGAATCAAATATTTTCCATAGATAATACTGGATCATAAACCCACAATTCATCGGTCTCAACAAACACACCGCAAAAAGAAGATTACATCGAATAGATCTTCACGAGAGAGGGGGGGGAACATTGTATTGAGATCCAAAAAGAGAGAAGAAGCCATCTAGCTACTAGCTATGGACCCGAAGGTCTGAAGTAAACTACTCACACTTCATCGGAGGGGCTATGGTGATGATGTAGAAGCCCTCCATGGTGGATGCCCCCTCCGGCGGAGCTCCGAAACAGGCCCCAAGATGGGATCTCGTGGATACAGAAGGTTGCGGCGGTGGAATTAGGTTTTTGGCTCCCCCTTGATCATACGGGGATACGTAGGTATATATAGAAGGAAGGAGTACATCGGTGGAGCTCCGAGGGGCCCACGAGGTAGGGGGGCGCGCCCAGGGGGCGCCCTCCACCCTCGTGACCTCCTCGGAAGCTTCTTGGAGTAGGGTCCAAGTCTCCTGGATCACGTTCGGTTGGAAAATCCACGATCCCGAATGTTTCATTCCGTTTGGACTCCGTTTGATATTCTGTTTCTTTGAAATACTGAAAAAGGCAGAAAACAACAATTCTGGGCTGGGCCTCCGGTTAGTAGGTTAGTCCCAAAAGCAATATAAAAGTGAAAAATAAAGCCCAATATAGTCCAAAACAGTAGATAAAGTAGCATGGAGCAATCAAAAATTATAGATACGTTGGAGACGTATCAGCCATCTACACCGGCGGCAGTAGTCATGCTGGAGCAGCGGGCGCTACTTTGACTTTGACGTCGACGTTGCTCTACGTCAACGCGGTCTAAGGTTATCTCGTGAGGGCCGGTGCCGTAAGGAAACACCCAAGATACGTGTGTGCGTATGATAATATATCGTACATGGTACATCTGATCAATCATCACAGTGTAAATCAGCAGGAGCCAGCAGCACACAAATTCTCTTAAATACCAAAAAATATCCTTACTTATCTAAACTCAAAATTAAGCTATTGTTGTTCCAAAAGATATTAGAATCCACTTGAGTTTCAAAACTATATTCTGAATTATTTTAAGGTTACTTACATATACTTAATGCTTTCATTTAATCTTTTAAGGTGGATATTTATATTTGTTTTAACAGTTTATACAGTGGATAAAGTATTTGATATAGAAAAAATGTTATTACTTTTTAAATAACATTAACATGAATTTGACTCTCGTATTCGATAAAAGACACTCCAAAAAAATGATTGCAGCAGAATATAATATAATTATGTTTTATTTGGAACATGGATAAGGAGCTGCCGGAACTACCCAAGGAGTTTTAAGGAAAAGCTCACAGGGTGAATTATAATTTTGTTGGTGTGAACTTAATCTATAATGTATGATCCGTTTTTCTTTCTTACTGATAGAGAGGAAAGAAAACATCGATAACCACGCATGCACAAAACCTCGCAGGGAAAAAGAACATATTTCTCATTTTATTTTGAGCGAGTGTGCGTGAGAGAGAGACGCCTTAGAACTGACCGCATTCAAACACGCTTTCGTTGTGTGAGCACTGAGACCACCATCAACAAAACAAATGTGATGCCATGTGAAAATAAAGGAAGTGAACACATTAGGGTCTCGAGTCATGGTTATTGGGTTAAGAACGTGTCTTATTTATTCTCCCGTTGCAACGCACGGGCTCTTTTGCTAGTTGGACCAATGGAGGAGTCACATACCAAGCAACAATCTCCCAAAGCAGTTTTATGAATGGAGCTTTGAGCAAGGAGATCGAAAATCGCAGCAAAATGAGCTAGAACTCATGCTTGAGCTGGATGGGGATTTTTTTGGGTAGAAGATGAAGTGTGTGGGTGCTGGCATAAGTGGAGGGGGGCCACCAGGGGCCCACAAGACAGGGGGGCGCCCTATAGGGGGGGGCGCCCTCCACTCTCGTGGCCTTGTGCTTGCCCCTCCTGCAGTGTTCTGAGTGCCTAAAATCCTCAAATATTCCATAAAAAATCATATTAAATTTGCAGGGCATTTGGAGCACTTTTATTTTTGGGATATTTTTTAATGCATGGATAATTCAGAAAACAGACGGATAATAGTATTTTTGCTTTATTTATTCTATATAACAGAAAGTAAAAAGTGGGTACAAAAGGTTGTGCCTTCTAGTTTCATCCATCTCATGATCATCAAAATGAATCCACTAACGAGGTTGATCAAGTCTTGTTAACAAACTCATTCCGAATAACACAGAACCGGAGAAATTTCGAATAACACTAAGTTACTTCAACGGGGATATGAAAATCCCCAACAATAAGAATATCATACTTTTTCTTGATAGTAGGGAGAGGAAATTCAAAACCTCCAATAATAATAGTTGGAACTTTTCCAATAGAATTGATGCTATGAACTTGAGATTGTTTCCTTGGAAAGTGTACCGTATGCTCATTACCATTAACATGGAAAGTGACATTGCCTTTGTTGCAATCAATAACAGCCCCTACAGTATTCAAAAAAGGTCTACCAAGGATAATAGACATACTATCGTCCTCGGGAATATCAAGAATAACAAAGTCCGTTAAGATAGTGACATTTGCAACCACAACAGGCACATCCTCACAAATACCGACAGGTATAACAGTTGATTTATCAGCCATTTGCAAAGATATTTCAGTAGGTGTCAACTTATTCAATTCAAGTTTACGATATAAAGAGAGAGGCATAACACTAACACCGGGTCCAAGATCACATAAAGAAGTTCTAACATAATTTCTTTTAATGGAGCATGGTATAGTTGGTACACCCGAATCTCCAAGTTTCTTTGGTATTCCCCCCTTAAAAGTGTAATTAGCAAGCACGGTGGAAATTTCAGCTTCTGGTATCTTTCTTTTGTTTGTAATGATATCCTTCATATACTTAGCATAAGGATTTACTTTGAGCATATCATTTAAGCGCATACATAAGAAAATAGGTCTAATCATTTCGGCAAAGCGCTCGAAATCCTCATCATCCTTTATCTTGGATGGTTTAGGAGGAAAGGGCATGGGTTTTTGAACCCATGGTTCTCTTTCTCTACCGTGCTTCCTAGCAACAAAATCTCTCTTATCATAACGTTGATTCTTTGATTGTGGGTTATCAAGATCAACAACAGGTTCAATCTCTACTTCATTGTTTTTGCTAGGTTGAGCATCAACTTGAACATTATCATTAACATTATCACTAGGTTCATGTTCATCACCTGATTGTGTTTCAGCATCAAAGATAGAAATATCATTGGGATTCTCATGTGTGTCTACAGTAGTTTCACTAGAAGCATGCAAAGTTCTATCGTTCTTCTTTTTCTTCTTTTTAGAAGAACTAGGTGCCTCTAAATTATTTCTCTGAGAGTCTTGCTCGATTCTCTTAGGGTGGCCTTCAGGATACAAAGGTTCCTGAGTCATTCTACCAGTTCTAGTAGCCACTCTAACAGCAAAGTCATTCTTATTATTTAATTCCTCAAGCAAATCATTTTGAGCTTTAAGTACTTGCTCAGCTTGAGTAGCGACCATAGAAGTATATTTGCTAATGCGTTTGAGTTCATCTTTAACTCTAGCCATATTATCGCTCACACGTCCTATCTCGAAAGCATTATTCTTTAACTCTCTACCAACATAAGCAGTAAAACTTTCTTGTCTAGCCATAAAGTTATCAAATTCATCTAAGCACGGGCTATGAAATTTAGTAGAGGGGATTTCAACTTTATCATATCTATAGAGAGAATTTACCTTTACTTCCTGTGTCGGGTTATCAAGAGAATGTGGTTCTTCAACAGGCAGTATATTAAGACCATGTATTTCTTCAATAGGTGGTAAATTCTTAACATCTTCAGCTTTAATACCTTTTTCTTTCATTGATTTCTTTGCCTCTTGCATATCTTTAGGACTGAGAAATAAAACACCTCTCATCTTCGGAGTGGGTTTAGGAATAGGCTCAGGAGTTGGCTCAATTGGTTCAGGAATTGCTTCAGGAATTGGCTTAGGAAGAGTCCAATTATTTTCATTAGTTAACATATTATTCAATAATATTTCAGCTTCGTCGACTGTTCTTTCCCTGAAAACACAACCAGCACAACTATCCAAGTTGTCCTTGGAAGCATCGGTTAGTCTATTATAAAAGATATCAAGTATTTCATTTTTCTTAAGAGGATGATCAGGAAAAGCATTAAGTAACCGGAGAAGCCTCTCCCAAGCTTGTGGGAGACTCTCTTCTTTGGTTTGCACAAAATTATATATTTCCCGCAAGGCAGCTTGTTTCTTATGAGCAGGAAAATATTTAGCAGAGAAGTAATAAATCATATCCTGGGGACTACGCACACAACCAGGAGCAAGAGAATTATACCAAGTCTTAGCATCACCATTTAATGAGAACGGAAATATCTTAAGGATATAAAAATAGCGAGATTTCTCATTATTAGTAAACAGGTGGCTATATCATTCAACTTGGTAAGATGTGCCGCAACAGTTTCAGATTCAAGGCCATAAAAAGGATTAGATTCAACTAAAGCAATAATTTCAGGATCAACAGAGAATTCATAATCCTTATCAGTAACACAGATAGGTGAAGTAGCAAAAGCAGGGTCAGGTTTCATTCTAGCATTAAGAGACTGCTGCTTCCATTTAGCTAATAATTTCTTAAGATCATATCTATCATTGCAAGCAAAGATTTCCCTAGCAGCTTCTTCATTCATAACATAACCCTTAGGAACAACAAGTAATTCATAATCATTGGGAGAACCTTCATCATCACTATCATCAATAATAGCATCTTCAATATTTTCATTCCCCCTAACTCTAGCAAGTTGTTCATCAAGAAATTCACCTAATGGCAAAGTAGTATCACGCACAGAAGTAGTTTCATCATGCATAGCAAAAGTGGCATCATCAATAATATGCGACATATCAGAATTCATAGTAGTAGCAGGTTTAGGTGTCGCAAGCTTACTAATAACGGAAGGAGAATCTAGTGCAGAGCTAGATGGCAGTTCCTTACTCCCCTCGTAGTTGAGGGCAAAATCTTAGTTCGGTCGTCCTTCAAGTTCTTGATAGTGATCAACAGATATAAATCCCAAGTGACTCAGAGAATAGAGATATGCTCCCCGGCAACGGCGCCAGAAATTAGTCTTGATAACCCACAAGTGTAGGGGATCGCAACAGCTTTCGAGGGTAAAGTATTCAACCCAAATTTATTGATTTGACACAAGGGGAGCCAAAGAATATTCTTGAGTATTAGCAGTTGAGTTGTCAATTCAACCACACCTGGATAACTTAGTATGTGCAGCAAAGTATTTAGTAGCAAAGTAGTATGATAATAAAGGTAACGGTGGCAAAAGTAAAGATAATAGTTTTTGGGTTTTTGTAGTAGTTGTAACAGTAGCAATGGAAAAGTAAATAAGCGAAGAACAATATGTGAAAAGCTCGTAGGCAATGGATCAGTGATGGATAATTATGCCGGATGCGATTCCTCATGTAATTGTTATAACATAGGGTGACACAGAACTAGCTCCAGTTCATCAATGTAATGTAGACATGTATTCCGTAAATAGTCATACGTGCTTATGGAAAAGAACTTGCATGACATCTTTTGTCCTACCCTCCCGTGGCAGCGGGGTCCTAGAAGAAACTAAGGGATATTAAGGCCTCCTTTTAATAGAGAACCGGAACAAAGCATTAGCATATAGTGAATACATGAACTCCTCAAACTACGGTCATCACCGAGAAGTATCCCGATTATTGTCACTTCGGGGTTGTCGGATCATAACACATAATAGGTGACTATAGACTTGCGAGATAGGATCAAGAACACACATATATTCATGAAAACATATTAGGTTCAGATCTGAAATCATGGCACTCGGGCCCTAGTGACAAGCATTAAGCATAGCAAAGTCATAGCAACATCAATCTCAGAACATAGTGGATACTAGGGATCAAACCCTAACAAAACTAACTTGATTACATGGTAAATCTCATCCAAACCATCACCGTCCAGCAAGCCTACGATGGAATTACTCACAACGAAGGTGAGCATCATGAAATTGGTGATGGAGGATGGTTGATGATGATGACAGCAACGAATCCCCCTCTCCGGAGCCCCGAACGGACTCCAGATCAGCCCTCCCGAGAGAGATTAGGGCTTGGCAGCGGCTCCGTGTCGTAAAACATGATGAAACTTTCTCTCTAATTTTTTCCTCCTCGAACGTGAATATATGGAGTTCAAGTTGAGGTCGGTGGAGGTCCAGGGGGCCCACGAGATAGGGGGGCGCGCGCTATAGGGGGGCCCCTGTCTCGTGGACAGGGTGTGGGGCCACTGGTGTATTTCTTTCGCCCAGAAATTCTTATTAATTCCAAAAAGTGCCTCCGTGGATTTTCAGGACATTCCGAGAACTTTTCTTTTCTACACATAAAACAACATCATGGTAGTTGTGCTGAAAATAGCGTCAGTCCGGGTTAGTTTCATTCAAATCATGCAAGTTAGAGTCCAAAACAAGGGCAAAAGTGTTTGGAAAACTAGATACGTTGGATACGTATCAGTGGCCCAGTATGGCCCATCTTCATCAGCGCAAACTCAAGACCCTCGCGAGGGGCCAAGCCTCGTGGGACGGACGACCCAAGGCTTCCTCAGGAATGGCCTCGCCAGGCAGGCTCACGAGGAGGCGGACAGATCAAGGCAGGGGTACCTCGCGAGGTGCTCGTGACGCAAGCCGTGACGATCGAGACCAGGCAGGCGCCAGGCGGGCGCCGGCCTGTGCAGTGTCCTTGTTTCCTCTTTGATGCAACGGGGGCAAGCACATGCATGGAGTACCGAGGCATAAGGCAAAGGTTACCATTTCGGTGCAATGAGACCAAGACCAGCAGAGCGGCAGGATGGAGGTCACCGTGGAGCCCAAGACGGCGTCATCGCCAGTGCCTTTGGCAGCCGAAGACCAACTTTAGTCAGGATAGCTTGTACTAGATGTTCCCTTTCAAAATGGCCGTTGTTGGCGCCCTTCCCGCTCAATATTTGGGAAGAGGAATGTCGGTGTCAAAACCGGTGGATCTCGGGTAGGGGGTCCCGAACTGTGCGTCTAGGCGGATGGTAACAGGAGACAAGGGACACGATGTTTTTACCCAGGTTCGGGCCCTCTCGGTGGAGGTAAAACCCTACTCCTGCTTGATTAATATTGATAATATGGGTAGTACAAGAGTAGATCTACCACGAGATCAAAGAGGCTAAACCCTAGAAGCTAGCCTATGGTATGATTGTTGTTCGTCCTAAAGACTAAAACCCACCGGTTTATATAGACACCGGAGAGGGTTAGGGTTACACAGAGTTGGTTACAATGGTAGGAGATCTACATATCCGTATCGCCAAGCTTGCCTTCCACGCCAAGGAAAGTCCCATCCGGACACGGGACGAAGTCTTCAATCTTGTATCTTCATAGTCTAGGAGTCCGGCCAACGGTGATAGTCCGGCCATCCGGACACCACCTAATCCAGGACTCCCTCAGTAGCCCCTGAACCAGGCTTCAATGACGACGAGTCCGGCGCGCATATTGTCTTCGGCATTGCAAGGCGGGTTCCTCCTCCGAATACTTCATGGAAGATTTTGAACACCAGGATAGTGTCCGGCTCTGCAAAATAAGTTCCACATACCACCATAGAGATAATAATATTTACACAAGTTCGATCTGCTAACGTATTCCGTGGCGTGACATCACACCACGGCCAGGCCTTTATTCGAATCGTTTTTACTGTCCCACCTCAGCGCGTTTAGCGAGGCGGTTTCCTTGGCACGTCTTATCAAAGCGGAGATCGTGCCCCCCTATTCTGGGATTCTCATCAATACGGGCGTGGGTAGCCCAACCGCGCCATTGATTACGGCGCTTGGGAGATAAGCGAGTTTTACCAGGCTGGTGGGGACGCATAGTTTCGTCCGTCCATACATAAGGGGATAAGGATCCACCTTTTACCCACGCCTTCTTCCTCCTTTGCTTATCCATTTCCGCGTACTCGAGCTCCAGCGCCCAAGTCCGCACATCTCGCCTCAACCTTCCCCAGCCATGTCCGGAGCGGGAGGCAAGTGGATGGCTTCCTCCGTTACGGAGGGGCGCATCAAAAAGTTGAGGAAAGCCGGATACCTGCAAAATGACATTGCGCACCGGCTTCCAGACCAGTGGCAGCTCGTCCCCACCCCCAGGCCCCATGAGAGGGTGGTGTTCCTTCCCCATTTCCTCCACGGACTGGTCTTCCCACTCCACCCATTTGTCCGGGGCTCATGTTCTACTATGGCCTGGATTTCCATGATCTGGCCCCGAATTTCATCCTCAACATCTCAGCGTTTATCGTTGTGTGCGAGGCCTTCCTCTGCATCAAACCCCACTTTGGCTTATGGCTGAAGACCTTCAATGTCAAGCCGAAGGTAGTGGGCGGCCAGCAGGCGGAGTGCGGAGGCACCATGGTGGGCAAGATGCCCAACGTCATATGGCTCGAGGGCGCCTTCGTGGAAACCATCAAAGGTTGGCAATCGGGGTGGTTCTACATCACCGAGCCGTGTGACCCTGAATGGGCAGCGGCCCCCAAATTCAGATCTGGCATCCCCACACGGCTCACCACCTGGAAAGAGAAGGGCCTGACATGGGGTGATTTGGAAGAGCTGACCAGACTCCAAACCTGCGTCCAAAACCTTGTGAACAAGAAGATCAAGCTCGTCAACGCAGTCCAGGTCATGCTCATCCGCCGGATCCTCCCGTGCCAACAACGGGCTTTCAACTTGTGGGAGTTTGATCCGGCACAGCACCAGACCTTGAGCAGGCTCTTCGACACTACGTACGAAGATGCCTGGAAGGTGTTGTTCAAGGGCGCCGAGGCTCCCGCATCCGCTACCGAAGATCGTGGATTCAGCTCGCAGTGTCAAGCCGGCGAGGTAAGCTATTTTACCCTTTACGGGACACTTGTTTTTCATAGTTTGACTCTATGCGGGATCTAAACTCCCCTACCTTTGACAGGCCTGGCAGAAGAAGTCTGGGCAGGTTAACTGTCCAGCTCCCTTACCAGAAGACCCAGCGGATGCCCGATTGACGGGGCTGCTGGTTCCGGCGCCTCATGTGGTGCCGGACAAGAAGGCCAAGAAGAAGGCCACGGGAACCCGAAAGAGTTCCCGGCATCAGGTGTTATCGGGCTCATCGCCCGATGACTCCGAGGCGGACTCCTCCCGTGAAGACGAGGAGGAGAAAAAAGAGGCTTCTCCCCCAGCGGGGGGAGAGAAGAAAAGGAAGGCCTCCCCGACTGGGGAGGCTTGAGGGTCCAAGAAGGGAAGGACCCTTCCTCCGGACTACTCCACCAACGCCGACGATGGCGAAGAGGAGTGGCCACTGAGGGCAAAGCCCCTGGCGGCATCGTAAGTGTCCGAATACCAGAATAATTCATGGCATTTCATTTGTCGCATAGAATCTCCTAACGCCGAATACAACCCTGCAGCCCGCCCAAAGACGGGCTTGATATTTCAACGAGCGGCTCCCTGGCTCCGTCGGATGTGAATAGTACTTCACTTCCGGCCGCCTCCTCTCCTTGCGCCGCTGATGACGCCGAGGTGGGGTCCCAAAAGGGGCCCGACCAGGAGAAGGGGGAGGTCCCGGAGGTGCCGCAAAGGGTTCTGAGTTCGGCCCTGGGCCGGACTCCGCACTGGAACCTTTAGTGTTCCGGAGTCCGGCGGGAGGCCCCTTCGTAAGAAGGGCGAGACTGCGACACCGGTGACCTTCGTCCAGCCGGAGGCACCGGATAATTTGCTGGAGGCGCTCAATGGCGCCTCCATCGACAAGGAGCACCGCACTGTTATGAGTGCGATGATCCAGAAAGTTCAGTCCGCCAAGAGCGGGCTGACTGAAGCCTGTACCAGCCTTCTAACAGGCTTTGAGGTATGTAATTAAGATATGTAAAAATAGTACCACATAGACAGTAGCCCCTGATGCTCAGTTTGGTGTTCGGAAAGAAAAGCCGAACTGAGGATCTAAAAAGATATACGCAGGAGTCTAACATAAGCATGTCAATATGGGAATGCAGGTTGCGCTGCTGACCTCTGCCGCACTGACTGCGGAGGTCAATGTATTGAAGCAGAGCCTCGAGCGGTCCGAGAACGAGCTCGGCCGTGCCAAGAAGCAGCTCGAGGACAAGGAAGGTAAGTAATACCTTATTAAAGTAATACCTTATAGAAAGGATTTGGTTGCAAAAAATGACAGGAATAACGTGAGTATTGCAGGGGCCACGAACGAGGTGGCGACCCTGAAGGAGGTAGTGTCCAAGGCCGAAAAAAGTGCGGCCGTGGAGCGCACCGAGCAAGAGAAGCAGGAGGCGCGGGTGGCGGAGGTGCGGCAAGAGCTCCAGGCTTTCGTGAAAAAACACGAGAGTTTGGAGCATGACTCGAAGACTCGAGAGTTCGAGCTCGCCTTGGCTCTTGAGAGTGCCAAAGCCTCTAAGGCCGAAGCCCAGAAGGCCCTCCAGGAGATTGAGGCGATCAAAAGGATAGCGGCGGGTAAGGCATTCTTCATGCAAAGCAAGCATGTAAAAGTGAATTATCTGGTACTTACCCGAATTCGGAGCTCTCCAGGAGCGTTCAAAGATCTGCCCCGTAGTGTGTCGATGCTGCCGCGTTCTACCGAGCCGAGGAGGGGAGCTCGACGGAAAAGGTGTTCTGGTCTCAGTATGCTGAGGCCGGACATCCGGTGCCCCTGAGCGACCAGCTGAAGCAGCTGGTCGAGCTCCACAAGGTGGCCGAACAGGCCATGAAGGGCCTCATAGTTAGGCTGTGGCCTAAACAAGCCATGCATGGGAGCTACTTCGGTTTGGTGCGGCGGCTGGAGGATGCCTGTCCATGGATTGAAGTCATCAAGCGTTCCGTCTGCATCGAAGGTGCCCGTCGGGCCCTTGCCCGCGCTAAAGTGCAATAGGACAAGATGGACGCCGAGAAGCTTGTGACGGACGCGCCACCGCCGGGCAAGGAGTATCGCACGCTCGAGATGTACTATAAGGGTGTCCTGAAGGGTGCCCGCCTTATAGCGGGTGAGTGCTCCAAAGATGTAATTTTTGAGTAGACTCACATTTGTTATCCTGTATGCTGAAAACTTTGTTCATATGCGCTAAGCAACACTTGTTAATTTAAAATATTACCTTATGTGCGGCTGTTTATCAAATTTGAGAGATGGCAAGTCGTTGGCTTCAGCCCCCATGCCACGAGTGCTGGGGTGTTCGGGATAAACTTGAGCGCTCTTGTTCCCATACTTGGCTCCTTCGAGGGAGGCGCTCAACACAATGAACAAGGCAACCGGACTATAATGCTTGAACACTCCCACTTAGCCATAGAATTCTATAATTTTAAATTTCGGCGAAGCCCCTAGTGTTCGGAAGACCGAATTCGGGGCGCTATCCATGCCTGGGCCGGACAAAGCCGACTCCTCGCTCTAAGCGGCATAAGTCTTTAGGGACTCGAAAAACCTCTCGAACAGCGACCGGCTCTCGCCTTATCATGACGGTCAGTTTTAGCTTTCTCCACTGAGGTGCTCAACCCAGCTCAACCGGGGCACAATCGCAATGGTTCTCCCAGCGCTACCTTAGCCGATATAACGGAACGTAAGGTACCAAAACATGGGAGCCGGGCAAACCCAACTATTGACCCAAGACATGATTCGGAGCCGATGCATATAATGCTATAAGTTCGGGGTGCCGCACTTGTTAAAGTGTTCGGACTTATCACACCATATTCTGGGGTACTTAAGCCCCTAGTGTATTTGGCCGTACCAAAGCGTACGGATGCAACATGTCGTAAGTGAACATATATAGATAGAAAAAGGAATGCAATAATAGGCAAAAGGCGATGCATTGTTTATTCAAAAAATACTGCAATGAAAGCAGAACGATACAAATAGTGTGATAAGCAAGGGATGGGACTATTTAACATGTCCCCCTCCAGGGGTAGGCTGCGGGATGGTATGTAAAGCAGGTATACTGCTCGTAATAGGGACCACCTGGACACTCGACGTAGCTTTTCTGCTTCCCTGGCTGTTGCATCGTGAGTTCGACAATTCTACTGCCGGACAGGGCTTCTGGAAAACGGAGTCCTGAGAATAAGAAAAAAAGAATGACACAATTGGGAGCCCCTGGTGTGGTTGAGCCGCACTCCGGGCATGCCGTGCTCGTGCCCCTCCCCCTGTGCCCATGGTATCTCCAGAGCGTAGTTATGTACGCGTGGTACTGGTCTCGCGATTTTGCGAGGGCTGGGGTTGGGGCCGCATTGCTACGCGTGCTCGGAACGTGCCAGGCGGTCTTGTTGTGGGTTACTCCGGGCGCGCTTGACGGTGTCCGGACGTTTAGTAGTCGGACTCGAGAATTGCCTTAAGAGGCTGCTTTGTACTTCTGCCGCGAGGGCCGCCGTATGCTCCTCCGTTCGGAGAGAGCGTTCGGTGTTTCCATTGACCGTGATTACTCCTCGAGGGCCTGGCATCTTGAGCTTGAGGTATGCATAGTGCGGCACCGCATTGAACTTTGCAAATGCGGTTCGTCCGAGCAGTGCATGATAGCCGCTGCGGAACGGGACTATGTCGAAGATTAATTCCTCGCTTCGGAAGTTATCCGGGGATCCGAAGACCACTTCAAGTGTAATTGAGCCTATACAGTTGGCCTCTACACCTGGTATGACGCCTTTAAAGGTCGTTTTTGTAGGTTTGATCCTTGAGGGGTCTATACCCATTTTGCGCACTGTATCTTGGTAAAGCAGGTTCAGGCTGCTGCTGCCGTCCATCAGGACTCTAGTGAGGTGAAATCCGTCAATGATTGGGTCAAGAACCAATGCGGCGAATCCGCCGTGGCGGATGCTAGTGGGGTGGTCCCTTCGATCAAAAGTGATCAGGCAGGAGGACCACGGGTTGAACTTTGGGGCGACTGGCTCCATTGCGTATACGTCCCTTAGTGCACGCTTCCGCTCCCTTTCGGGTATGTGGGTTGCGTATATCATGTTCACCGTCCGCACTTGTGGGGGAAAGCCCTTCTGTCCTCTATTGTTCGGCGGCCGGGGCTCCTCCTCCTCATCGCTATGCAGCCCCTTGTCGTTGTTTTCGGTATTTATCTTGCCTGCCTGCTTGAACACCCAACAATCCTTGTAGGTGTGGTTGGCTGATTTTTGGGGGTGCCATGTATCTGGCACAAGCGATCGAGTATTCGGTCCAAATTGGATGGGCCCTGAGTATTTCTTTTGAACGCCTTTTTCCGCTGACCGGGTTTAGAGCCTCTGAATCCAGCATTGACTGCCATATCCTCAGCATTATCGCCGTTAATGCGGCGCTTGTGCTTGTTGCGACGTGACCTGCCATTGCTGTCCTTGGTATCCGAACTACCAGGGTTTTTGGTCAGGTTGTTACTGCGAGCTAGCCAGCTGTCCTCTCCCGCGCAGAAGCGGGTCATGGGTGACGTGAGGGCTGCCATGGATTTCGGCTTTTCCTGTCCTAGGTGCCGGGCAAGCCACTCGTCGCGGATGTTATGTTTGAAGGCTGCGAGGGCCTCTGCATTCGGACAGTCGATGATTTGATTTTTCTTGGTTAAGAACCGTGTCCAGAATTGTCTGGCCGATTCATCTGGCTGCTGAATTATGTGGCTTAGGTCATCAGCATCTGGTGGTCGCACATATGTGCCCTGGAAGTTATCAAGGAATGCGGCTTCCAGGTCTTCCCAACAACCAATTGATTCTGCTGGCAAGCTGTTGAGCCAATGCCGAGCTGGTTCTTTAAGCTTGAGTGGGAGGTATTTGATGGCGTGTAGATCATCACCGCGGGCCATGTGGATGTGAAGGAGATAGTCCTCGATCCAAACCGCAGGATTTGTTGTGCCGTCGTATGATTCAATGTTTACGGGTTTGAAACCCTCGGGGATTTGATGATACATTACTTCGTCTGTGACGCATAGTGGGTGTGTGGCGCCTCTGTATTGGGCTATATCACGACGCAGCTCAAATGAGCTTTGTCTACTGTGTTCGGCCCGGCCGGAATTGCTGTATCCGGCGTGATGGTTGTCATCACGTATCGTGGGGCGCCCACGCGATCTGTAGATCGATCTTATTTGTCTTGCCTTGTCCTCCAATATGTCTCGCAAGTCTGGAACATTCCCCCGTGGCCTTGTACTTTTCGAGCGATGCCGGGGTGCGGCTTTAGCGGAGGGCCTAGAGGGCTCTCTGTCGCGGCCACGAGGTGGCCGGTCGGCTGCGTCATGCGCTGGTGATGTAGGTTTGGGTGCTTCCTCCTCTAATTGGGGTAGCAGCCTGCGTTTTGTGTAGCTCTTGGAGGGGCGATCGAGTTTGTACTCTTCGGCTGGAGGACTTCGGTCCATCTGTCAGCTAGCAAGTCTTGGTCAGCTCTAAGCTGCTGCTGCATTTTCTTGAGGTTGCTTGCCATGGCCATAAGCCTGCGCTTGAAACGCTCTTGTTCGACGGGATCCTCGGGCACGACAAATTTGTCGTCGTTGAGGCTTGCTTCATCTTCGGAGGGAGGCATATAATTATCGTCCTCTACCTCTCTGTCTGCCTCTCTATCATGAGGGCTGGCTTCTCCCTCCTCCTGTGCTGAACCCTGCTGGAGGGGGTTGTCTTCGGCATTGTCTGGGGTGTTATTATCTTCCGTGCCGGAATCACCGTTTTTGCTGTGGCAGGATTTAGAGCGGCGCCGCTGACACCGGCGCTTGGGCTGTTTCTTGGAGGGGTCATCCTCCGCTGTTCCATTGCCATTCCCATCTTTTGGGATGTCCACCATGTATATGTCGTATGACGAGGTGGCCTTCCAGTGCCCTGTAGGCGCTGGTTCTTGGTTGTCTCCTGCATCGTCGTCCATACCGTCGATGTCTTCGGAGTCGAAGTTGAGCATGTCGGTTAAATCATCGACAGTGGCTACAAAGTGGGTGGTGGGTGGGCATTGAATTTCTTCATCGTCCGCATCCCAACCTTCTTGACCATAGTCCGGCCAGGGCTCTGCAGATAAAGAGAGAGACTTTAGTGAATTCAGGATGTCGCTAAAGGGCGAGTGCTGAAAGATGTCCGCGGCAGTGAACTCCATAACCGGCGCCCAATCGGATTTGATTGGCAGGGGCGCGGGAGGTTCGGAGTCCGGAGAGGGGTCCAGCACCTTGGAGTCACGGGCTTTGCAAAGGACACGGATGGTGTTCGGCTCAATCGCCATAGAGATCGTAGCCCCCGAGGCAGTGTCCAGCCACTCATCCTCGACCGGCGAAGTCGGCTCCGAGCTAGGGGTCGAAACGGACGCTGGTGCGGCCTCCAGGGTACTGTCCGGCGGCAGAGCTAGATCATACCCATCGAGACAGTGCGGCGCGCTTGGCTGTGGCTCGAATCCGTCGAAGATCAAGTCTCCGCGGATGTCAGCCGTGTAGTTCAAACTTCCAAATCTGACCTGATGGCCAGGGGCGTAGCTTTAGATCTGCTCCAGATGGCCAAGTGAATTGGCCCGCAGTGCAAAGCCGCCGAATACGAAGATTTGTTCGGGGAGAAAAGTCTCACCCTGGACCGCGTCGTTGTTGATGATCGAAGGAGCCATCGGGCCTAAAGGTGATGACACAGAGGAACTCTCAATGAAAGCACCAATGTCGGTGTCAAAACCGGCGGATCTCGGGTAGGGGGTCCCGAACTGTGCGTCTAGGCGGATGGTAACAGGAGACAAGGGACACGATGTTTTTACCCAGGTTCGGGCACTCTCGGTGGAGGTAAAACCCTACTCCTGCTTGATTAATATTGATAATATGGGTAGTACAAGAGTAGATCTACCACGAGATCAAAGAGGCTAAACCCTAGAAGCTAGCCTATGGTATGATTGTTGTTCGTCCTACGGACTAAAACCCTCCGGTTTATATAGACACTAGAGAGGGTTAGGGTTACACAGAGTCGGTTACAATGGTAGGAGATCTACATATCCGTATCGCCAAGCTTGCCTTCCACGCCAAGGAAAGTCCCATCCGGACACGGGACGAAGTCTTCAATCTTGTATCTTCATAGTCTAGGAGTCCGGCCAACGGTGATAGTCCGGCCATCCGGACACCCCCTAATCCAGGACTCCCTCAAGGACCAGGGCCGCTATAAATAGGGCTAGCCACCACAGTAGAGGGGATATCATCGAGTTCTCACCAATCCAACGAGGACAGATCCCTTCCTACGAGAACACCATACCAGCTCAAGAACACCTCTCGCGAGGCTGTTCTTCCCCTTGTATAGTTCATCATCAGCCCAGGAGCCAATCCACCACACCACACACTGGAGTAGGGTATTACACCACAACGGTGGCCCGAACCAGTATAAATCTTGTGTCCCTCGTGTTGTTCATCATTTAGCTTAGATTCTCACGAGGCGATTGGACGTGGATTGGTAGGGGGAAGATCTTCGCGCGCACCCCAGAGTTCGAACCTCAAGGGTCTGTCGGAACCCAACATCCGACAACCGCGCATCACCCTCATGGCAGACAACATGCCGCCGGCTCCAGTGGTCGATGCCAGCACTGGGGCCAGGGGGCTCCAAGCCTTGGCCCCCGCCTTGCAGCAGGTGTAGTGGCCGCACAAGTTCAAGCTAGAGATGTCGCCGCACTAAAATGGCGCGGCGGATCCGCTGGCTTTCCTGATGGCATACGAGGAGGCCGTCCTCAAGGCCGGAGGCGACGACAAGGTCATGGCCAACTGGTTTCCCATGGCCCTCACCGGCGTCCCGCGCGTTTGGGTGCTCAACCTGCCAACATCTTCTGTGGCCTCCTGGGAGGATTGCGCAACCTCTTCCTCACCCACTACGTTGCGCCGGCACCCCCGGTCGTCGCAGCTCTCCTGGGCGGCTCGCAGGCGCCTGTTGGGGAACGTAGAAATTTCAAAAAAAATTCCTACGCACACGCAAGATCATGGTGATGCATAGCAACGAGAGGGGAGAGTGTTGTCCACGTACCCTCGTAGACCGAAAGCGGAAGCATTAGAACAATGCGGCTGATGTAGTCGTACGTCTTCACGGCCCGACCGATCAAGCACCGAAACTACGGCACCTCTGAGTTCTAGCACACGTTCAGCTCGATGACGTCCCTCGAACTCCGATCCAGCCGAGTGTCGAGGGAGAGTTCCATCAGCACGACGGCGTGGTGACGATCTTGATGTTCTACCGTCGATGGGCTTCGCCTAAGCACCGCTACAATATTATCGAGGAGGACTATGGTGGAGGGGGCACCGCACACGGCTAACAGATCAAGAGATCAATTGTTGTGTCTATGGGGTGCCCCGTGCCCCGTATATAAAGGAGAGGAGGAGGGGGAGAGGGCCGGCCCCTATGGCCCGCCCTGGAGGAGTCCTACTCCCACCGGGAGTAGGATTCCTCCCCTTCCATGTAGTAGGAGTAGGAGACAAGGAAGGGGGAGAGGGAAGAGAAGGAAGGAGGGGGCGCCGCCCCTCCCCCTAGTCCAATTCGGACTAGTCATTAGGGGGGGGGGGCGGCCTGCCTCTCTCTCTCTCCCCTAAAGCAACAACGCGAGCTATTGATCTTCAACATAATTTGCAAAATACTACCAGGACTAAGTTCATGATAAATTTAAGTTCAATTAATCATATTACTTAAGAACTCCCACTTAGACAGACATCTCTCTAGTCATCTAAGTGATCACGTGATCCAAATAAACTAAACCATGTCCGATCATCACGTGAGATGGAGTAGTTTTCAATGGTGAACATCACTATGTTGATCATATCTACTATATGATTCACGCTCGACCTTTCGGTCTCCGTGTTCCGAGGCCATATCTGTATATGCTAGGCTCGTCAAGTTTAACCTGAGTATTCTACATGTGCAACTGTTTTGCACCCGTTGTATTTGAACGTAGAGCCTATCACACCCGATCATCACGTGGTGTCTTAGCACGAAGAACTTTCGCAATGGTGCATACTCAGGGAGAACACTTCTTGATAATTAGTGAGAGATCATCTTAAAATGCTACCGTCAATCAAAGCAAGATAAGATGCATAAAGGATAAACATCACATGCAATCAATATAAGTGATATGATATGGCCATCATCATCTTGTGCTTGTGATCTCCATCTCCGAAGCACCGTCGTGATCACCATCGTCACCGGCGCGACACCTTGATCTCCATCGTAGCATCGTTGTCGTTCACGCCATCTATTGCTTCTACGACTATCGCTACCGTTTAGTGATAATGTAAAGCAATTACAGGGCGTTTGCATTTCATACAATAAAGCGACAACCATATGGCTCCTGCCAATTGTCGATAACTTCGGTTACAAAACATGATCATCTCACACAATAAAATATAGCATCATGTCTTGACCATATCACATCACAACATGCCCTGTAAAAACAAGTTAGACGTCCTCTACTTTGTTGTTGCAAATTTTACGTGGCTACTACGGGCTGAGCAAGAAGCGTTCTTACCTACGCATCAAAACCACAATGATAGTTCGTCAAGTTAGTGCTGTTTTAACCTTCGCAAGGACCGGGCGTAGCCACACTCAGTTCAACTAAAGTTGGAGAAACAGACACCCGCCAGCCACCTGTGTGCAAAGCACGTCGGTAGAACCAGTCTCGCGTAAGCGTACGCGTAATGTCGGTCCGGGCCGCTTCATCCAACAATACCGCCGAACCAAAGTATGACATGTTGGTAAGCAGTATGACTTGTATCGCCCACAACTCACTTGTGTTCTACTCGTGCATATAAC
Source organism: Triticum aestivum (assembly GCF_018294505.1). Classification (NCBI taxonomy): domain Eukaryota; kingdom Viridiplantae; phylum Streptophyta; class Magnoliopsida; order Poales; family Poaceae; genus Triticum; species Triticum aestivum. Next base: position 500,530,565 of record NC_057801.1, on the reverse strand, counting down.
ATCTACGCATAAAACCTGGCTCGGATGCCACTGTTGGGGAACGTAGTAATTTCAAAAAAAAAATCCTACACACACGCAAGATCATGGTGATGCATAGCAACAAGAGGGGAGAGTGTTGTCCATGTACCCTCGTAGACCGAAAGCGGAAGCGTTAGAACAACGCGGATGTAGTCGTACGTCTTCATGGCCCGACCGATCAAGCACCGAAACTACAGCACCTCCGAGTTCTAGCACATGTTCAGCTCGATGGCGTCCCTCGAACTCCGATCCAGCTGAGTGTCGAGGGAGAGTTTTGTCAGCATGACGGCATGGTGACGATCTTGATGTTCTACCGTCGCAGGGCTTTGCCTAAGCACCGCTAGAATATTATCGAGGAGGACTATGGTGGAGGGGGGCACCGCACACGGCTAAGAGATCAAGAGATCAATTGTTGTGTCTATGGGGTGCCCCCTGCCCCCGTATATAAAGGAGTGGAGGAGGGGGAGAGGGCCGGCCCCTATGGCACGCCCTACCGGGAGTAGGATTCCTCCCCTTCCATGTAGTAGGAGTAGGAGACAAGGAAGGGGGAGAGGGAAGAGAAGGAAGGAGGGGGCACCGCCCCTCCCCCTAGTCCAATTCGGACTAGTCATTGGGGGACGCGCGACCTGCCTGCCTCTCTCCCCTAAAGCCCAATAAGGCCCATATACTTCTTCCCCGTATTCCCGTAACTCCCCGGTACTCCGAAAAATACCCGAACCACTCGGAACCTTTCCGATGTCCAAATATAGTCGTCCAATATATCGATCTTTACGTCTCGATCATTTCGAGACTCCTCGTCATGTCCCCGATCTCATCAGGGACTCCGAACTCCTTCGATACATAAAAAATTATAAACTCATAATAAAACTGTCATCGAAACCTTAAGCGTGCGGACCCTACGGGTTCGAGAACTATGTAGACATGACCGAAACACGTTTCCGGTCAATAACCAATAGCGGAACCTGGATGCTCATATTGGCTCCTACATATTCTACGAAGATCTTTATTGGTCAAACCGCATAACAAAATACGTTGTTCCCTTTGTCATCGGTATGTTACTCGCCCGAGATTCGATCGTCGGTATCTCAATACCTAGTTCAATCTCATTACCGGCAAGTATCTTTACTCGTTATGTAATGCATCATTACGTAACTAACTCATTAGTTACATTGCTTGCAAGGCTTATAGTGATGTGCATTACCGAGAGGGCCCAGAGATACCTCTCCGACAATCAGAGTGACAAAACCTAATCTCGAAATACGCCAACTCAACATGTACCTTTGGAGACACCTGTAGAGCTCCTTTATAATCACCCAGTTACGTTGTGACGTTTGGTAGCACACAGAGTGTTCCTCCGGTAAACGGGAGTTGCATAATCTCATAGTTATAGGAACATGTATAAGTCATGAATAAAGCAATAGCAACATACTAAACAATCAAGTGCTAAGCTAACAAAATGGGTCAAGTCAACATTCTCTTAATGATGTGATCCCGTTAATCAAATGACAACTCATGTCTATGGTTAGGAAACTTAACCATCTTTGATTCACGAGCTAGTCAAGTAGAGGCATACTAGTGACACTCTGTTTGTCTATGTATTCACACATGTATTATGTTTCCGGTTAATACAATTATAGCATGAATAATAAACATTTATCATGATATAAGGAAATAAATAATAACTTTATTATTGCCTATTGGGCATATTTCTTTCAGTCTCCCACTTGCACTAGAGTCAATAATCTAGTTCACATCGCCATGTGATTTAACACCAATATTCACATATGTATGTGATTAATACCCATAGTTCACATCGTCATGTGATCAACACCCAAAGGGTTTACTATAGTCAATAATCTAGTTCACATCGCTATGTGATTAACACCCAAAGAGTACTAAGGTATGATCATGTTTTGCTCGTGAGAGAAGTTTAGTCAACGGGTCTGTCACATTCAGAGCCGTATGTATTTTGCAAATATTCTATGTCTACAATACTCTGCATGGAGCTACTCTAGCTAATTGCTCCCACTTTCAATATGTATCCAGATTGAGACTTAGAGTCATCTGGATCGGTGTAAAAGCTTGCACCGATGTAACTCTTTACGACGGGCTCTTTTATCACCTCCATAATCGATAAATATTTCCTTAGTCCTCACTAAGGATATTCTTGACCAATGTCCAGTGATCTACTCCTAGATCACTATTGTACTCCCTTGCCAAATTCAGAGCAAGGTATACAATAGGTTTGGTACATAGCATAGCATACTTTATAGAACCAATGACTGAGGCATAGGGAATGACTTTCATTCTCTTTTCTATTTTCTGCCGTGGTCGGGATTTGAGTCTTTACTCAATTTCACACCTTCGCAACACAGGCAAGAACTCTTTCTTTGACTGTTCCATTTTGAACTACTTCAAAATCTTGACAAGGTGTGTGCTTATTGAAAAAACTTATCAAGCATCTTGATCTATCTCAATAGATCTTGATGCTCAATATGTAAGTAGCTTTACTGAGGTCTTTTTTTAAAGAACTTCTTTCAAATACTCCTTTATGCTTTCCAGAAAAATTCTACATCATTTCTGATCAACGATATGTTACTCACATATATTTATCAGAAAGGCGGTAGTGTCCCCACTCACTTTATTGTAAATACAGGCTTCATCGCAAGTCTGTATAAAACTATATGCTTTGATCAACTTATCAAAGCGTATATTCCAACTCTGAGATGCTTGCACCAGTCCATAGATGGTTCGCTGGAGCTTGCACATTTTGTTAGCACCTTTAGGATAGCAAAACCTTCTGGTTGCATCATATACAACTCTTCTTTAAGAAAACTATTAAGGAATGCAGTTTTGACATCCATTTGCCAGATTTCATAAAATGTGGCCATTGCTAACATGATTCGGGCAGACTTAAGCATCGCTACAGTTGAGAAAATCTCATTGTAGTCAACACCTTGAACTTGTCGAAAACCTTTTTTGCGACAAGTTGAGCTTTGTAGATAGTAACACTACTATCAGCGTTTGTCTTCCTCTTGAAGATCCATTTATACAATATGGCTTGCCGATTATCGGGCAATTCCACCAAAGTCCACACTTTGTTCTCATACATGGATCCCATCTCAGATTTCATGGCCTAAAGCCATTTCGTGGAATCTGGGCTCATCATCGCTTCCTCATAGTTCGTAGGTTCATCATGGTCTAGTAACATGACTTCCAGAACAGGATTACCGTACCACTCTGGCGTGGACTGTACTTTGGAAGACCTACGAGGTTGTGTAGTAACTTAATCTTAAGTTTCATGATCATCATCATTAGCTTCCTCACTAATTGGTGTAGGAATCACTGGAACTGATTTCTATGATGAACTACTTTCCAATTCGGGAGAAGGTACAAATTACCTTATCAAGCTCTACTTTCCTCCCACTCACTTCTTTCGACAGAAACTCCTTCTCTAGAAAGGATCCGAATTTAGCAACAAAAATCTTGCCCTCAGATCTGTGATAGAAGGTGTACCCAATAGTTTCCTTTGGGTATTCTATGAAGACGCACTTCTCCGATTTGGGTTTGAGCTTATCAGGTTGAAACCTTTTTCACATAAGCATCGCAACTCCAAACTTTAAGAAACCACAACTTTGGTTTCTTGCCAAACCATAGTTCATAAGGCATCGTCTCAACGGATTTTGATGGTGCCTTATTTAACGTGAATGCGGCCGTCTCTAAAGCATAACCCCAAAACGATAGCGGTAAATCAGTAAGAGACATCATAGATCGCACCATATCTAGTAAAGTACGATTACGACGTTCGGACACACCATTTCGTTGTGGTGTTCCGGGTGGTGTGAGTTGCCAAACTATTCTGCATTGCTTCAAATGTAAACCAAACTCATAACTCAAATATTCTCCTCCATGATTAGATCGTAGAAATGTTATTTTCTTGTTATGGTGATTTTCCACTTCACTCTGAAATTCTCTGAACTTTTCAAATGTTTCAGACTTGTGTTTCATCAAGTAGATATACGTATATCTACTCAAATCATCTGTGAAGGTCAGAAAATAACGATACCCGCCACGAGCATCAACACTCATTGGACCGCATACATCGGCATGTATTATTTCCAACAAGTTAGTAGCTCGTTCCATTGTTCCGGAGAACGTAGTTTTAGTCATCTCGCCCAAAAGGCACGGTTCGCAAGCATCAAATGATTCATAACCAAGTGATTCCGAAAATCCATCTTTATGGAGTTTCTTCATGCGCTTTACATCGATATGACCCAAACGGCAGTGCCACAAATAAGTTGCACTATCATTATTAACTTTGCATCTTTTGGCATCAACATTATGAATATGTGTATCCTATGATCAAGATTCAATAAACCATCACCATTGGGTGTATGACCATAGAAGTTTTTATTCATGTAAACAGAATAACCATTTATTCTCTATCTTAGATGAATAATCGTATCACAATAAACATGATCTTATCATATTTATGCTCAACGCAAACACCAAATAACATTTATTTAGGTTTAAAACTAATCTTGAATATATAGGGAGTGTGTGATGATGATCATATCAATATTGGAACTACTTCCAACACTCATCGTCACTTCCCCTTCAACTAGTTTCTGTTTATTCTGTAACTCCTGTTTCGAGTTACTAATTTTAGCAACCGAACAAGTATCAAATACTCAGGGGCTACTATAAACACTAGTAAGGCACACATCAATAATCTATACATCAAATATACCCTTGTTCAATTTGCCATCCTTCTTATCCACCAAATATTCAGGGCATTTCCGCTTCCAGTGACCATTTCCTTTGCAGTGTAAGCACTCAGTTTCAGGCTTTGGTCCAGCTTTGGGCTTCTTCGCAGGAGTGACAACTTGCTTGTCATTCTACTTGAAGTTCCCTTTCTTTCCCTTTGCCCTTCTCTTGAAACTAGTGGTCTTGTCAATCATCAACACTTGATGCTCTTTCTTGATTTCTACCTTCGTCGATCTCAACATCACGAAGAGCTCGGGAATCGTTTTCGTCATCCCTTGCATACTATAGTTCATCACGAAGTTCTAGTAACTTGGTGATGGTGACTAGAGAACTCTGTCAATCACTATCTTATCTAGAAGATTAACTCCCACTTGATTCAAGCGATTGTAGTACCCAGACAATCTAAGCACGTGCTCACTAGTTGAGCGATTCTCCTCCATTTTTAGCTATAGAACTTGTTGGAGACTTCATATTTCTCAACTCGGGTATTTGCTTGAAATATTAACTTCAATTCCTGGAATATCTCATATGATCCATGACGTTCAAAACGTCTTTGAAGTCCCGATTCTAAGCCGTTAAGCATGGTGCACTAAACTATCAAGTAGTCATCATATTGAGCTAGCCAAACGTTCATAACGTCTGCATCTGCTCCTGCAATAGGTCTGTCACCTAGCGGTGCATTAAGGACACAATTCTTCTGTGCAGCAATGAGGATAAACCTCAGATCATGGATCCAATCCGCATCATTGCTACTAACATCATTCAACACAATTTTCTCTAGGAACATATCAAAATAAACATATGAAAGCAACAACGCGAGCTATTGATCTACAACATAATTTGCAAAATACTACCAGGACTAAGTTCATGATAAATTTAAGTTCAATTAATCATATTACTTAAGAACTCCCACTTAGACAGACATCTCTCTAGTCATCTAAGTGATCACGTGATCCAAATCAACTAAACCATGTCCGATCATCACGTGAGATGGAGTAGTTTTCAATGGTGAACATCACTATGTTGATCATATCTACTATATGATTCACGCTTCGACCTTTCGGTCTCCGTGTTCCGAGGCCATATCTATATATGCTAGGCTCGTCAAGTTTAACCTGAGTATTCTACGTGTGCAACTGTTTTGCACCCGTTGTATTTGAACGTAGAGCCTATCACACCCGATCATCACGTGGTGTCTCAGCACGAAGAACTTTCGCAACGGTGCATACTCAAGGAGAACACTTCTTGATAATTAGTGAGAGATCATCTTAAAATGCTACCGTCAATCAAAGCAAGATAAGATGCATAAAGGATAAACATCACATGCAATCAATATAAGTGATATGATATGGCCATCATCATCTTGTGCTTGTGATCTCCATCTCCGAAGCACCGTCGTGATCACCATTGTCACCAGCGCGACACCTTGATCTCCATCGTAGCATCGTTGTCGTTCACGCCATCTATTGCTTCTACGACTATCGCTACCATTTAGTGATAATGTAAAGCAATTACAGGGCGTTTGCATTTCATACAATAAAGCGACAACCATATGGCTCCTGCCAGTTGCCGATAACTCGGTTACAAAGCATGATCATCTCATACAATAAAATATAGCATCATGTCTTGACCATATCACATCACAACATGCCCTGCAAAAACAAGTTAGACGTCCTCTACTTTGTTGTTGCAAATTTTACGTGGCTGCTACGGGCTGAGCAAGAACTGTTCTTACCTACGCATCAAAACCATAACGATAGTTCGTTAAGTTAGTGTTGTTTTAACCTTCGCAAGGACCGGGCATAGCCACACTCGGTTCAACTAAAGTTGGAGAAACAGACACCCGCCAGCCACCTGTGTGCAAAGCACGTCGGTAGAACCAGTCTCGCGTAAGCGTACGCGTAATGTCGGTCCGGGCCGCTTCATCCAACAATACCGTCGAACCAAAGTATGACATGCTGGTAAGCAGTATGACTTGTATCGCCCACAACTCACTTGTGTTCTACTCGTGCATATAACATCTACGCATAAAACCTGGCTCGGATGCCACTGTTGGGGAACGTAGTAATTTCAAAAAAAATTCCTACGCACACGCAAGATCATGGTGATGCATAGCAACGAGAGGGGAGAGTGTTGTCCACGTACCCTCGTAGACCGAAAGCGGAAGCGTTAGAACAACGCGGTTGATGTAGTCGTACGTCTTCATGGCCCAACCGATCAAGCACCGAAACTACGGCACCTCCGAGTTCTAGCACACGTTCAGCTCGATGACGTCCCTTGAACTCCGATCCAGCCGAGTGTCGAGGGAGAGTTCCGTCAGCACGACGGCATGGTGACGATCTTGATGTTCTACCGTCACAGGGCTTCGCCTAAGCACCGCTACAATATTATCGAGGAGGACTATGGTGGAGGGGGGCACCGCACATGGCTAAGAGATCAAGAGATCAATTGTTGTGTCTATGGGGTGCCCCCTGCCTCCGTATATAAAGGATTGGAGGTGGGGGAGAGGGCCGGCCCCTATGGCGCGCCTTGGAGGAGTCCTACTCCCACCGGGAGTAGGATTCCTCCCCTTCCATGTAGTAGGAGTAGGAGACAAGGAAGGGGGAGAGGGAAGAGAAGGAAGGAGGGGGCGCCACCCCTCCCCCTAGTCCACTTTGGATTAGTCATTGGGGGGGCGGCCTGCCTCTCTCTCTCCCCTAGAGCCCAATAAGGCCCATATACTTCTTCCCCGTATTCCCGTAACTCCCCGGTACTCCGAAAAATACCCGAACCACTCGGAACCTTTCCGATGTCCGCATATAGTCGTCCAACATATCGATCTTTATGTCTCTACCATTTCGAGACTCCTCGTCATGTCCCCGATCTCATCCAGGACTCCGAACTCCTTCGGTACATCAAAACTCATAAACTCATAATAAAACTATCATCGAAACCTTAAGCGTGCGGACCCTACGGGTTCGAGAACTATGTAGACATGACCGAAACACGTTTCCGGTCAATAACCAATAGCGGAACCTGGATGCTCATATTGGCTCCTACATATTCTACGAAGATCAATATCGGTCAAACCGCATAACAACATACGTTGTTTCCTTTGTCATCGGTATGTTGCTTGCCCGAGATTCGATCGCCGGTATCTCAATACCTAGTTCAATCTCGTTACCGGCAAGTCTCTTTACTCGTTATGTAATGCATCATTTTGTAACTAACTCATTAGTTACATTGCTTGCAAGGCTTATAGTGATGTGCATTACCGAGAGGGCCCAGAGATACCTCTCCGACAATCGGAGTGACAAAACCTAATCTCGAAATACGCCAACTCAACATGTACTTTTGGAGACACCTGTAGAGCTCCTTTATAATCACCCAGTTACGTTGTGACGTTTGGTAGCACACAAAGTGTTCCTCCGGTAAACGGGAGTTGCATAATCTCATAGTTGTAGGAACATGTATAAGTCATGAAGAAAGCAATAGCAACATACTAAACGATCAAGTGCTAAGCTAACGGAATGGGTCAATTCAATCACATGATTCTCCTAATGATGTGATCCCGTTAATCAAATGACAACTCATGTCTATGGTTAGGAAACTTAACCATCTTTGATTCACGAGCTAGTCAAGTGGAGGCATACTAGTGACATTCTGTTTGTCTATGTATTCACACATGCATTATGTTTCTAGTTAATACAATTCTAGCATGAATAATAAACATTTATCATGATATAAGGAAATAAATAATAACTTTATTATTGCCTCTAGGGCATATTTCCTTCAGCGCCACCCTCAGACCGCCACGCCAAGCCGTTCTTCTGCCAGATCGGCGCGACCCTCACGCAGCAAGGAGCTCCTCCAGGTTGGGCGGCACCCAAAGCCGACCTGACCTTCAACTCGGACGATCACCCCGTCAACACCGCCTGCTCGGGTGCGCTCCTAATGTTTTGCATGCCCACCATCTGCCAGGTGGCCGTCACCAAGACCCTCATCGACGGTGGCGCCGGCCTCAACATGCTCTCGGTGGAGGCCTTCAGCCTCCTTCATGTACCGTTGGAGCGGCTCCGACCCAGCAAGCCCTTCTCGGGTGTCGGAGGCGGTTCCTCCAGCTCCCTGGGGCAGATCCGCCTTCCTGTGACCTTCGGCACCCACGACAACTTCCCCACGGAGCTGGTCAACTTCGACATTTCCCACATCGGCCTCCCATACAACGCCATCCTTGGATACCCCGCCTTGGCTCAGTTCATGGTAGCGACCCATCCGGCCTACAACCTCATAAAGATGCCCGAGAGCAGCGGCGTCCTCATCGTAGCTAGAGATACCAAGGATGCTCTGCTGGCGCTCAAGCTCGCCCTGAAGACAGCCACGACAGCGCAACCCGCCGGCGCGAACACCTCCAAGGCCAAGGGGGCTGCTCCGACCAAGAAGAAGCAGATGTTCACCCAGGACAAGGCGGAGACCAAGCAGGTACCAGTTGAGGAGGACGGGTCCTCTGGCGCCACCTTCACCATAGGTGCCAATCTCGACCCCGACCAAGAGGAGGCGCTGGTGAAGTTCCTGCACTCGAACAAGGATGTGTTCGCATGGGAACCCAAGCAACTAGCGGGGGTCCCAAGGCAGGTGATTGAGCATCACCTGAATGTGTGCCCTAATGTACGCCCCGTGAAGCAGAAAGCAAGGCGGCAGTCCACCGAGAAGCAGGCCTTCATCGTCCAAGGAACCCGCAAGCTGGAGGCGGCAGGTGTTATTCGTGAGGTTCGCTACCCCGAATCGCTGGCAAAACCCAGTTGTTGTGCCGAAAAAGGGGGGAAAGGAGCGCATGTGCGTCGACTTCACCAACCTCAACAAGGCCTGCCCTCAAGATCCGTTCCCACTCCCTCGCATTGACTGTCGTGGTTCTAAGTCTGACAGTAGAATAGGGGGGTAGGTATGGAGAGGCAAGATCCTAACTATGGAGTAGTTGTATACGCAAGGGATTTACGAGTTCAGGCCCTTCTCGGAGGAAGTAACAGCCCTACGTCTCAAGAGCCCGAAGGCGGTCAACTGGATTATATGCGTATGAGTTACAGGGGTGCGAACCCTTGTGCCTGTGGAGGGGGGTGGCTTATATAGAGTGCGCCAGGACCCCAGTCAGCCCACGTTACAAGGGTGTCATGGGAAACGAACACCTATGGGGCAGGGCCCCTTTTCGGTCCGGCAGGGAGCGGAGGGCGCGCGAAGAGCGGATCGAGGCGGAGCACGTGAGCGATTTTTACCCAGCTTCGGAGCTCTCCGGAGAGATAATACTCCTACTGCTGCTTTGTGGTTGTATTATGCTCTTGCTTGAGAGCGTGGGAGTGTTCTAGTTTCGAATGAGTCGAACCCCCCCCTATGTTGCGCATGGGCCTCCTTTTATAGGCACAAGGGGTCACCGACAGGTGGCAATGCAGGCAAGGGTACAAATGTAAAAAGGATGGTTGGTACAACTGCTATCTACAGTGCCCCCTACCTAACTCTGACGGCAGGGGACAAGAGCATTTAATGCCCGTTTGTGTCGCCTAAACAGTGCAGAAAAGCGACCGTTAGGGGCGCCACCGCTTGCCACGATGGCCTTCTCGTCGTCTCCACTTGCCACCTCGCACCGCTTGGCTGCACAGCTTCCCACCACGTGCATCTGGAATGGTCTCAGGGCGACACGTCGACGGGTGCGCTGGAGCATGGGCACAGAGTGGTGGCTTCGCCGCGGCAAGCGCCTTGCCGCGGTTGTTGTCTTCTCGCGCCCGAAAGCTTGTCGCTCATCGGGTCTTGCCGGGATGCGCGGCGCGTCGCGGCAAGTTCTTTGAAGCGCCTTGGTTGGCCTTCCCGGCAAGCTCCTCTTGCCGGGGCCTTGTCCTTCCCGGCAAGCTTCTCTTGCCAGAGTCTTGTCTTCTCAGTTAAAACACTTTGTTCTTGAATGGCATCAATAGGAACTACAGAGGATTTTGGCGAGCACCCGGCAAGCCTTGCCGCGGGACGCTGCGACTGCCCGTGCACAAGTTCGGGACAATAAGGTACCCCTACTTTAGTACACCGACAGGAGCCCCCGGGCCTGGGCCACACACGATGCCGAGCGCTGTTGGGCCAGGCCCAAAACAGGGCACGGGCACACGCGGCCTGGGTCCACACCATATCTGACTCCGTATCCACCGCGCCCTCCCGTAACGGCACGCGTCAAACGCGGCGTCGTGGGAGAGATTGTGGGTGATTCTTTATTTGGAAAAAGCGTAACGTTCACCTCCTCCTCTTTATAAGCAGGGGAAACAGGGGCCGTTCCCCCACCTTCGCCACCTGCAGTTGCCTCCTCAGAAATCTCTGCCGCTCCCCTCCGCTTCCCAAAGCCGAAAGGGAGCAGCGCTCCGCCGCCCGTCGCCGCCGTCGCCGCCAAAGCCCCCGCTCTCCCCACCGCCTCCGCTATGGCTCCGAAGACCGGGAAGGGTGCGAAGTCGGCCGAGGCGCTGTGGCTTGAGGCGCTGCGCAAGGAGCAAGCACTCCCCCCCCCCCCCCCGAGCTCTCCGCGAAGGAGCTGCGGGAGTGGTTCTATCTCTTCTGGTCGACGGAGACGCGGGCGCATCCGCGTACGCAGGTACTCTCCGCCGAAGCTTCTACCTCAAAACGGTGTCCAAAAGGATACCCCTTCTTCCCATTGTTCTTCTATTGTAGGCTCTGCCCGCCCTTTTCCGATTTCTTCTGCGACATCATGAATACCTACGGGTTTCATCTCCTTGACTTCACCCCCAATGCCGTTCTGACCATGGCGGTTTTCGCACATCTCTGCGAGAACTTCGTCGGAATCCACCCAAACGTTGCCCTTTTTCGCCACTACTTCATGCCCCGGGCCGAGAAAGGAGAGCCCTTAGCTGGCGGGATCGCCTGGATCTCGAGAGTCGGCATGAAGGAGGTCTATCTGGAGGGGGAGCTCCGTAGCAAATGGGAGGAGTGGAGAGCAAAGTGGTGTTGGATTGTTGATGAGAACCCGCATCCATTCACCAACTTGCACCAAGCCCGAGTAGTGCGCGGCGGCGATTGGAGCGCCCTGGCGGCGGATGATGCTAGATTGAAGATCGCCACCACCCGGATCCTGCGGCTCAGGCTTGCCGGGCTCACTGTAGGGGCTGTTGGCGCGGACTTTCTTCGCTGCCGCATCGCCCCTCTGCAGGAGAGGGGGAGACCCGCCTGGTTGTTCGGGGGTCCGGCGGATATCATGAGCTGCGCCCAGGCCTCAATTTTAACTTCACTGTTTTGGAGTTGGACGGGATGCTCAAGGAACTGTTCAAGCACGACCCCAACCATCCTGAGTGGTTCAGGCTGCCGCAGGGCGTCGTCCCGTTGTGCAATAACTCCCAGCTTGACCGCATGCGCGCAATGATGCCGGAGTGCGACTCGCATGGGATTATCCCAACTTGGCAGGAGCCCGCCGACGATGTCGTGCAGCAATTCTTCGACGACTTGGTGGAGGTGGCGATCCGTGTCGACGAGCAGAGGATCCTCACCCGCGACACCACCGACGACGAGATGCGGCGTATCGCCACCAGGGCAGAAGAGGCGGCGGCGGCCGCCGCCGCGGGCAAGTTCGGGTTTACTTTAGAGGAGGCAGAGGCAGCCGAGGCGGCAAGCCTTGCTGACCGAGAGGAGCTTGTCGGGGAGGTCGCTGGCGAGGGAGAGCCCGAAGCCGAAGCGAGCGAACCCGCCGGGGGCGCAAGTGGCCAGCCGTCTTCAAGCAACTTGCCGCAAGCGGAGCCCTCAGTGCAACCCCTAGCTCAACCAAGAAGGCGCCTCCGCAGGACCGGAGAAACAGCAGGGCGGCAGACGGGCCAACAGCCGCCGTGCCGCGGGACACACTCTACCGCGACAAGCACCGTTGCCGCGGGAGCATCTCACGCTGCACCGGCAACTGGAGCGGGGTCTTCTCGGGCCGCCGCTTCTGATCCTGCCGCAGCTCCCGCCAAGCGTCCAAGGGAGCCTACCCCTCCGCCTCGTCGCGCTGAAAGAGTACCAGATTTCAATCTCTCCGCGCTCAGGCCCGACGAGGAGGAAGAAGAGGAGGACGAGTAAGACTTTCTTTCTGTCATACTTATATTTCTTTAATTCTTGCTTTTTCTTGTCTTGTATCTGATCTGCTTTCTTCTGAACCCTGTCCTTTTCCAGGACTCTGGACTAGAGGGCGGCGAAGAGGGCCAAGGTCCCCGTGGTTGTCATCAAGGACGATCCCGCTATGACAGTAGAGGACGCGTCCGAGACCACCTTGTCGGACCCGGCAACCTCTCCCCGAAGCAGCCCCCAGCGCAGCCCCCAGCGTAAGTTCATAATTTTACTTCCCGCTGTCAGGCGCGCATGGGTGTTCTTTCCTTGTTGATATCTTGATTGTTGGTTTGCTTGTGTAGGAGCAGAACAGGTTCACCAGGAACAAGCAGAGGTCGCCCCTGAGGTGCTATCTGCTTCCACTACGCCGCCAAGGGATGACTCATCGGCAAGGGAGCGCTCTCCGGCAAGGGACGGGACCAGTGATCCCCCGGTGGTGGAGCCCATGATTACAGAGCCTAGCACAGGTAATCCTTCTTGTCAGAGAACTTCCCTTGGTTCTTCTTCTTCTGATCTTCTTTTTTTTGGATATTTGCTTGACTTTTTCTCCCCTTTCCTGTCTTCAGATCCTCCCTCCGCGGAGCCAATGGAGACCGAGGCCACCGGCAAGGAGAACGTGCGCGGCAATACTGACGATGCCGCTGCTACTGAAGAAGAGGCCGGCGCTGATGATCCCGCCGGCGAAGAGGCCGCCAAGGCTGCTGGCGCAGGAGCTGGCGAGGGGTCCGGCGATTGCACTGACGACCCTGAGGGCGCAGGAGCACAAGGTGCTACACCGACCGTCGATCCCTCCGCCGCTGATGCAGCGCCGGGCTCCGAAGAGCCCCAGCCCGACGCCTACTTGAAGGCCGGCGAGGGTGTCTTCATCAAGCTTCCCTGGGCGTCGAGCTCCAGGGCGCCGGTTGAAGGAGAGGCATTTGACAGGGAAGTGCTCGCCTCCGCCGGGCTGACAGTAGTTGACGCGCCAAGCAGCAGCAGCGGCGAGTCCGAGGAGGAGCAGCTGCTCCGGAAGCTGGTGTCACTCTACCGCGCCCGACAAGCAAAACTGGAGTCCCGGGAAGCGCTTGTCGCGCAGGCGGGAGTGGACATTGAAAAGCATGCGGAGGAGCTCCAGAGCCGCAACCAAGAGGCCCTCCGGTCTATTGCAGAGGAAAGGGCGCAGCTTGTCGAGGCGCGGAAGGCTTTCCTCCTCGAGAAGGCAGAAGCCGAAGAGCAGCAGCGGCTTGCCGCCGAGGAGATGTCCACGCGAGAAGGCGAGCTGACGCAGCGGAAGGTCAACTTGGACAGCTATGAGGAGGAGCTTGCCGCGCGCGAGGGGACACTTGGCGGGGCCCTCAAGGAAGCGAAAGATGCTGCTGCAGCTGTCGAGGCCACCAAGAAGGAGCTGGAGGTGAAGGTGACAGAGCTGGAAGCCACCCTCAAAGCAAAGAATGAAGAGCTTGCCGTGCTTCAGCGTGAGCATGAGAAGGACGCCCTTGCCCATGGTGAGCTGCAGGGTCGTCTCTCTGAGAAGGGCAGGGAGCTGAACGCCGCCAAGGACGCCAATGCCGATCTCGAGCTGAAGCTGGCTACGCTGACTGAGACGCTGGACGGCGCCAAGAAGCGGGAGGAGGACTTGAAGCAGGAGCTCAAGGCCAATGAGGCGCTGCTGACGAGGGCCGCCAAAACCCAGAACACCTTCAGGGATACCGTGGAGCTCTGTACGGAGGGCCTCGTCAACATTGCTGCAGTTATTGACGAGGAACTGACGCAGCTGGAACTGGAGGGCTTCGGGTATTCCTCTGACGAAAACCTCCAGCCCAGCGCCAAGCTCACTCTGTTCTTCAAGGGCGTGGCGACGGCTCTCCAGCAACTCCGGGAAAGGATCCCAAGGTAGCTGGCTGACGAGTCACGTGCAATCTGCTCCAGAGTCTTGGAGAAGGTGTTGGTGAAGGTGCTCTTCCGCAATCCGGGCCTCAACCTCACCAACGTCCTCAAGAAGCTGCCGGCGGGTGCCGATCTTGCAGAGCTCAAATCCCTTGTCGCACCCATTGTGGACAAGGTGAATGAAGTCAGGAGGGTTGATGGTGGCCGCGTAGATTAGGCCGCCCATTTTTTTCTCTTTCTTGCCGCTGCCATATATGTCACAGGAACAATCTATTAGAGCGCGGCAAGTCATTTTTGTAATATAACTTTATCTTGGGCAGTATTTGCTATGTTATTCCTTTTACTTGATTCCTTCCTTTGTATGTTTTTACCCTACGCTTTTAGGGAACTTGCCGGCGCAGGCACCCTTGCCGCGAGCGCTGAGTGCGGAACATTAGCAGCCTGCTGGCGGTGCTGCTTCCGGCAAGAAACCTTGTTGCAACTAGTCGCAGCACACTTAAGTTGTTGAGCAGACTCGAAACAAAGTAAGGGCGCAACTAGCCGCGAGTCGGTTCCTCCGCGCACAGGTTTTCCATACAAAGCACGGTCGTTCAAGGAAGATAACTTCAGAAATTTTTAAAACTGATTGTGCTCAAACTTTGGCAACTTAGCTTTTCTGTCGTCTGCGTCCCGGCAAGGCTATACTCCTTTGAACGACGCCCGGTCCACACCATTATCTTCTCCTCCCCCCCGGTGAACTTGTGGGCGAAGGAACCGGAAAGCCATCTTCGGTCTCAAGGCGGACGGCGCCAGGCCTAGTGACTCGTTTCATCCGATAAGGGCCTTCCCACTTCGGCGTCAACTTGTTGGAATTCTTGGCGGATTGAACGCGCCGAAGAACAAGGTCGCCTTCCTCGAGACTTCTGGCATTGACTTTGCGGCTATGGTAGCGGCGCAAAGCTTGCTGATATCGAGCAGCTCGTACAGCAGCCTGAAGACGATCTTCCTCAAGGAGCAGCGCGTCATCTTGTCGCAGCTGCTCTTGCTCAAGATCATCATAAGCGAGCACTCGAGGCGATCCGTATACGAGTTCCGTGGGGAGAAATGCCTCTGCTCCATAGACTACAGCAAAAGGTGTCTGGCCAGTGGCTCGATTTGGCGTCGTCCTGATCGACCAAAGAACCACTGGCAGCTCCTCGATCCAACTCCTTCCGCACTTGTGCAGCCTGTCGAAAGTCCTGGTCTTGAGCCCGCGCAGCACTTCAGCGTTTCCCTCTCCGCTTGACCGTTGCTTCTTGGGTGAGCAACAGAAGCGAAGCAGACCTTGGCGCCAAGATCTTGGACGTACTGCATGAAGGTGCGGCTCGTAAATTGTGTGCCATTGTCGGTGATGATCCTGTTAGGGACTCCGAAACGGCAAACAATGCACCTGAAGAACTTGACTGCTGACTGTGCTGTCACCTTCCTCACTGCCTCCACTTCCGGCCACTTTGTGAACTTGTCGATTGTGACATACAAGTACTCAAAGCCCCCGACAGCTCGGGGAAAGGGGCCGAGGATGTCGAGCCCCCAGACCGAAAATGGCCAGGATAAAGGGATCGTCTGGAGAGCTTGAGCTGGTTGATGTATCTGCTTTGAATGGAACTGGCACGCTTCACACTTGGTTACTTGTGCAGTTGCATCCTGGAGGGCTGTTGGCCAAAAGAAACCCTGCCGGAAAGCTTTGCCGGCAAGTGCTCTTGCGCCAATGTGATGACCACATATGCCTCCATGTATCTCCGCCAACAGCTTCTGTCCATCTTCCCGGGGAATGCACTTCAATTTCACTCCGTTGAATCTCCTTCTGTACAGTATGTCATCGACAAACTGGTACATACTTGATTGCCAGGCTACTCTCTCTGCTTCTTCTTGCTCTTTGGGAAGTTCTCCTGTTTGAAGAAAACGGACAATCTGCTGCGCCCATGCCGGAGCTTGTGGCTCAACAACAAGGATTAAAGGCACAAATGCTGCTGCGGGAACATTTGCTTCTACGGCAAGAACCTGTGGTTCAGCCGGAGCTTGATGTTCCCCGGCAAGCTTGCCGGAGCAAAACTTGTCGGGAGCGTCTGCTTCAACGGAACAAACCTTAGGGCTTGTCGGAGCAGACTGCTCCTCAGCACTCTTGGTGTTGATCTTGGGGACCTTCTTGGCGGCGGCTTCGGGGAGCTCAGCCGGAAAGTAGTCATCGGAAATCAACTTTCTCTTTTTGCTCTGTCCAGTTGATGGTATCACAGATGGTTGAGTCAGCCTGAGCACAAAGATCCCTGGTTCCACAGGTAACTTTAATGCAGCGCATTTTGACAGGCTATCGGGAACATCGTTCTGGGCTCTTGGGACATGTTCCATCTGTAAGCCGTCAAAATGCTCTTCCAACTTTCTCACTTCATCAATGTAGGCTTCCATCAACGGACTCTGATAATCTTTGTTCACTTGGCGGACGACAAGCTGCGAGTCACCCCTGACAATAAGCTTCTTGATCCCAAGGTCTGCCGCGATCCTAAGTCCGGCAAGCAAACCTTCATACTCTGCAGTATTGTTTGTCGCTTGCTTCTTGGGAAAGTGCATCTGGACGACGTACTTGAGGTGCTCTCCGGTGGGTGCGACAAGTAATACGCCCGCACCGGCGCCTTGCAGCGAGAAGGCACCATCAAAGTACATGATCCATTCTTTGCTTGCTTCCTTGGCGGGGATGCTCGTCTCTGGAGTTTCTTCATCAGGTGTTGGCATCCATTTTGCTATAAATTCTGCCAATGCTCGGCTCTGGATAGTTGAAGTACTCTCAAACTTGAGGCCAAAGCTTGACAATTCCAGTGCCCACTCGACAATCCTGCCTGTTGCTTCTGGGTTCTGCAATATCCTTTTCAACGGAAAGCGAGTGACAACTGTGATCTCATGTGCTTGAAAGTAATGGCGCAGCTTTCTCGAGGCCATGAGAAGGCCGAAAAGCAACTTCTGCACACCAGAGTACCTTGATCTAGCCCCCTGCAGAAGGGAACTGACAAAGTAAACTGGGCCCTGCACCATTTTCTTCTGCTTCTCTTCTTGTGGCTGCACAGATTCATCCTTGCTGGGATCAGAGCTTGTCGGGGAAGCCCCCTGCTTGTCGCTGGATGCACTTGCCGTGGCCGCTGGCTCATCATCTGCCTCCCTTTCCGCTACTAACGCAGCACTAACCACTTGATTGGTTGCCGCTAGATATAGCAGCAACTTCTCTTGTGGTTTAGGTGCGACAAGTATTGGAGTGGAGGACAAGTATCTCTTCAAGTCCTGCAGCGCAGCCTCCGCTTCTGGAGTCCATTTCATTGGACCTGCCTTTTTCAATATTTTGAAAAATGGCAGGGCGCGCTCAGCAGACTTAGAGATAAACCTGTTGAGAGCAGCCACGCAGCCGGCAAGCCTTCGTACATCCTTGACGCGCTTCGGTGCTTCGATCTGCTCAATGGCCTTGATCTTGTCGGGATTAGCCTCAATCCCTCGCTGAGACACAAAGAACCCGAGAAGCTTGCCGGAAGGGACTCCAAACACGCACTTCTCGGGGTTGAGTTTGAGATTGATCTTGCGCAGATTTGCAAAGGTCTCGTCCAAATCTTGAATCAGAGTTGTTCTGTCTTTGCTCTTGACCACTATGTCATCCATGTACGCCTCTACATATCTGTGCAACTATGGCTCAAAAGCTTCGTGAACTACCCTTGCAAATATTGAACCAGCATTCTTTAGTCCGAAAGGCATCCGTACAAAGCAGTACGTGCCACATGGAGTAATGAACACGGTTTTCTCCTCATCCTCTTCTGCCATGAAGATATTATGATATCCTGAATATGCATCAAGAAATGAAAGAAAATCACACCCTGCCGTGGAGTCAACAATCTGGTCAATGCACGGCAAGGGAAATGGATCCTTGGGACAAGCTTTATTAACATCAGTGAAGTCTATACAAAGCCTCCATTTTCCGTTCGCCTTGCGCACGACTACAGGATTGGCCAGCCATGTTGGATGGAGCACTCCTCTGACCAGGCCTGCTGCTTCCAACTTCTTGATTTCTTCTGCAATGAATTCTTGGCGCTCCACTGCTTGTTTTCTGACTTTCTGCTTGACGGGCCGCGCGTGAGGACAGACGGCAAGGCGGTGCTCAATTACTTTCCTGGGAACACCGGGGATGTCAGATGGTTGCCATGCAAACACATCGACATTCGCCCGCAGGAAAGCAACGAGCGCGCTTTCCTATTTAGGGTCAAGCGTGGCACTGATGGTGAAGGTACCACCAGTGTCGTCCTCCTTGGTGGCCACTTTCTTGGTCTCTGGCGGAGCTGCCTTCGCCTTCTTACACTTGCCGGTGGAGCTCGATGGTGCGTCCTCGACGGTAGCGCAGCACTCCGAAGAGGTGCGCTTGCCGGAGTGGGCATCAGAGCTCTTGCCGGACTTAGTCTTCTTCTTCCCCCCAGGAGCTTCAGCGGCAAGTGGTTTGCGTTCGGCTGCGGCTGCTGCTTCCCGGTAGATCTTGTCGGTACAGATAAGGGCATCTTTCTTGTCGCCAGGGACAGAGATGACACTTATCGGACCTGGGATCTTTAGCACGTTGTAGGCATAGTGGGATGCTGCCATGAACTTGGCGAGCGCTGGCCGACCAAGTATTCCATTGTAGGGCAATGGGAAATCAGCAACATCAAAAGTGACTTTCTCTGTTCTGAAATTAAGCTCGCTGCCAAACGTCACTGGCAACGTGATCTTCCCCTTCGGCTTGCTCCTTCCCGGATTGATTCCTTGGAAAGTACCAGTCTCTTCGAGCTCGCTGTCGGGGATTTGGAGCTTCTGGAGTACCACGGAGGAGATCAGATTCAATCCGGCCCCGCCGTCAACTAGCATCTTTGTGACTTTGAGGTTGCGGATAGTTGGTGAAACCAACATCGGCAAGCACCCGACCACAGTGATGCGATCAGGGTGGTCCTCAATGTCAAACATGATAGGCGTGCTGGACCATTTCAGGGGCTTGCGTGACTCGACTGATGGTTCTGCTGCATTAACTTCTCGAACCCACTGTTTGAGCTGGCGGTGCGAGGTATGCAGAGAAGTACCACCGTCAACGCACAGAACCTCTGCTGCTTTCTGGAACTCCTGCTCGTCGGCCTCATCATCATCCATGTCCTCATCTTCATCCTCATCTTCATCCTTGTCGCAGCCGCGGGGAGGCCTGTCTCCTTGCCGCTGCTTGGCCTTGCCGCGGCGTCCTCCCCGGCCGGGACGCTTCTTGCCGGATCCGCCCGTACCTTCCTGGGCTTTTTCCTTATCGCGTCGCTCGTACTCAGCCTTTTGCAGCTCAACGAGCTGCTCGACCTTCTTGCAACTTCGGAGATCATGGCCCTTGGTACGGTGAATCTTGCAATACTGCTTGTTGGAGCTGCCCTGCTTGTCGGTGGCCGCCACAAGTTCTGCTTCCTTGGTGCCACCTTCATTGCCGGACTGCTCGACAGCTGCCACATCTTTGCCTTTCCTTCTTCTGTTGTTCCGCCACCGGTTTTTCTTTGCCGGGGCAGTGTCCTCACTGTCAGACCCCCCTGCTCCTGTGTTCTCTCTGGGGAGTTTTCTTCCTTCTTCAGCACGTGCACACTTGTCGGCCAGGGCATATAGCTCACTGACGTCTCTAATCTTGCACATCGCCATCTCCTCCCTCATCCTGCGGTTTGGCACGTTCTGATGGAACGCGCTGATAATCGCAGCAGGGTGGACGTCTGGGATGTTGCACTACACTTGGCTGAATCTTTGTATGTACTTGCGCAGGGGCTCTCCTTCCTTCTGGGCGAGCAGATGCAGATCGCTCTCCTGGCCATGAGGCTTGTGGCCGCTTGTGAAGGCGCCGACAAACTGATGGCACAGATCCGCCCATGAGGAGATGGAGTTGTCCGGCAAGTGCATGAGCCAAGATGTGACGTTGGGCTTGAGCACCAATGGGAAGTAGTTGGCGAGGATCTTCTCGTCGCGCCCTCCGGCAGCCTGCACCGCGATGGTGTAGATGCTGAGGAACTCCGACGGATGCAACCTGCCATCGTACTTCTCCGGTACATCTGGCTTGAAGTTCTTGGTACTGGGCCACTGGACTTGCCGCAGCTCACGAGTAAACGCAGGGCAACCTACCGCATATGGCAAGTCGCCTGGTTCCCCTGGCGCATGCATGTCAACAGCGGGCCCAGCGCGCTGGTCTGATTGACGCCGCGCTTCTCTTTGATGCTCGATGCGGGTGCGAGCGTCTTCGTGTTGTCATTCTTGAAGAACTTGGCGTTGATCGCGACGAGCTCGTGGATCTGATGACGCCGTGGAGTCGGTGTCGTGGTTGATCCGGCGAGTCGGCGATCTTGGCCTTCGGGGCGGGGAGTGCACGGTGGTTGCACCTCCACCGGTCTTGTCGCCATCGGCTCGCGTCTGGGCGTCTTGTCACGGCTTCGATATGCTCGGTTGCCGGGGAGTGTCGCCGTTGGCGAAGCCAATGAGGCTCTGGATAGTGGCCCTCCAATCATCGATCTTGTCTGCCGTTGGAGGGTAGTCCAGGAGCAGTTGAGCTCGGGCCAACGCTTCTTCTGGAGTCTTCGGTGGCGGCGGTGAACGGCGCGAGGAGCGGGATATGCTCGGACTTCCAACTGGGTTGGAAGGAGCAGTACCCCGTCCAGGCGACCGTACTTCACTCGTGCCAGCATGCTGGCGTGCATGCTGGTCTTGAACACCCCGAGATCCACCAGCTTGGCCTTGTTCTAATGCGAGTACGGTGCTGCGAGCACCATGACGCTGTCGATCCTGCGCCTCCTGAGATGGGCGCGGTGCGTGTATGGACGCCGAAGTTTGCGGGGCCTTGTCCTTGGATCTGGTAACGACATGAGCTCCCTCGTCGGCGCCCGCTCCTCCGCCGGCGTCTACCCCACCGCCCGTTTGCTCCGGTGGCGGTGGGATCGACGCGGTCGGAGCAGCCTCCTCCGAAGCCTTCTTCTTCGGTGGCATGTCGATGAAGATGATGATGAACTGGCTCGCGTGAACGCCAGATCGGGTTCACACAACCTCGACGCCCCCTACCTGGCGCGCCAAAGATGTCGTGGGAAACGAACACCTATGGGGCAGGGCCCCTTTTCGGTCTGGCAGGGAGCGGAGGGCGCACGAAGAGCGGATCGAGGCGGAGCACGCGAGCGCTTTTTACCCAGCTTCGGAGCTCTCCGGAGAGATAATACTCCTACTGCTGCTTTGTGGTTGTATTATGCTCTTGCTTGAGAGCGTGGGAGTGTTCTAGTTTCGAATGAGTCGAACCCCCCCTACGTTGCGCATGGGCCTCCTTTTATAGGCACAAGGGGTCACCGACAGGTGGCAACGCAGGCAAGGGTACAAATGTAAAAAGGATGGTTGGTACAACTGCTATCTACAGTGCCCCCTACCTAACTCTGACGGCAGGGGACAAGAGCATTTAATGCCCGTCCGTGTCGCCTAAACAGTGCAGAAAAGCGACCGTTAGGGGCGCCACCGCTTGCCACGATGGCCTTCTCATCGTCTCCACTTGCCACCTCGCACCGCTTGGCTGCACAGCTTCCCGCCACGTGCGTCTGGAATGGTCTCAGGGCGACACGTCGACGGGTGCACCGGAGCGTGGGCACAGAGTGGTGGCTTCACCGTGGCAAGCGCCTTGCCGCGGTTGTTGTCTTGTCGCGCCCGAAAGCTTGTCGCTCGTCGGGTCTTGCCGGGACGCGCGGCGCGTCGCGGCAAGTTCTTTGAAGTGCCTTGGTTGGCCTTCCCGGCAAGCTCCTCTTGCCGGGGCCTTGTCCTTCCGGCAAGCTTCTCTTGCTGGAGTCTTGTCTTCTCAGTTAAAACACTTTGTTCTTGAATGGCATCAATAGGAACTACAGAGGATTTTGGCGAGCACCCGGCATGCCTTGCCGTGGGACGCTGCGACTGCCCGTGCACAAGTTCGGGACACTAAGGTACCCCTACTTTAGTACACCGACAAAGGAATTTAAGGTACATTAAGGTCTGGCGTTACTGGTAACGCCCTACATAAAGTGCTATCATTACCATAAAGACTACTTAATAACAGACAATTTGCATGCAGAGTGACTCTAGGTCTCCTGGTGGTCGAGTGAATGGCTTCGTGGTCGAGTGTCTTCAAGTCCGTCGAGTGGAATCCTTCCAGGTCGACTGAAAGGTAGTTTATACTATAGATGTCCTTGGGGAGGGTACCTTGGATAGGTCTATGACCCTACCCTAGGTACATGGCTTCATCATTATCCCCTGAATGGATCGAGGTTTGAGTGAGGAAGGAGTTGAGAATTCTTCTGACCCGTTTTTCGTGTTGTGAGTATGTCTTGTTCTGGATCAATGACTTTAAGTGACGGCACCAACTTCTTTTTCAGTCGCCTTGATACATTCTTTGTATCTGTCGAGTGACTTTTCTGTGCTTGGAGATTTCCGAGAGATGGATCTGAGGAAATCTGCGGTCTGACAAGTTGCTCTGCTGTTCGCGGATTTAGCGGGATCTGAATTTCGGGCAGCGCACGAAGCGGAGGAGGCCGTGGTACTCGGATGGGATAAGTCAGGGACGCCTCGATCTTCGCGCCACCTTTTTTGCCACGTATCGTGCGCGCGACTATTGCGGGATTTGACAGGATCGCCCGGGCCTACCAGTCAGCCACTTGGAAGAGACTTCATATAAGGCGTCGGATGGGGTTTTTTTGAACAGTGCGCCCTCATTTTCCCCTCCCTCTTCCTCAGATTCACCTGTTGCATTCGCCACCGTCCCAGCGCTGTTGCTCTGTGTCTGCTTCGCCGGCGACGATGGTGAAGGAGAAGACGGTGGCTTTGGAGCGGGCGAAGAGGCAACGACGAAGGCGAAGGGGAGGGCGACCAGTCGGGGTGGATCCTCGTTGCGGGCCGGTCTGCCGCAAGGCTGGATCCAGGAAGACTGGATCCGCTCGACCATCCGCCAGAAGGACCTCGACGACCTGGCCAACGAAGGACTGATCCCTCATGGATCAGCGAGGCTTCCGGGGAAGGAGTGGCAGCCGCAGCCTCAGGAGGGTGAGTGCGTCCTCTTAGCTACCCACGTCGACCACGGGTTTTCTCTACCGCCGAATCCTTTCTTTCGGGGATTTCTGAACTTCTTTGGGGCACAACTCCACCACTTCACACCCAACTCTATCGTCTATCTCGCTGCTTTCGTGTCCTTGTGTGAGAACTTCTTGGGTTGTCGGCCGCACTGGGGCCTTTTCAAACACATTTTCACCTGTCGCTCTCAGACGGTGAAAAAGGCTAGTCCAAGTGACGAGAAAACCCAAGTAATCCAAATGTGGAGTTCAGATGAGGAGTAAAAGTGCTTTTCCAGCCATGATCCTTCCCGAGTCAGTCCGAGGGTGGTAGTCTACCTGGTTCTACTGCCAAGACCAGCCGACGCCAGGGCCGTCGACTGGACTCCCTCCTTTCTCCATGGACCAAGTGAACAAGCCGTCCTCTCTGAAGGTGGTCCCGGAGGAGAAGGCTCAGGTTAAGGTGTTGGTAGAGCGTGTAGTCCAGCTCATCCGTGACGGGGTGACTGGCATGGATCTTCTGGAGGTTTTCCTTTGACGGCGCATTCAGCCACTTCAATATCGAGGCCACCCGATGTGGATGTACTCTGGTACCGAAGACACCACTTGGGTCCACCCGGAGGAGGTCGACGATGCCACACTGGAAAGGTGGATGACTGCCATCACAGGGAACAAAGATAACCCCCGTGGAGCCAGGAGGATCCCGCCACTCGACCAGTCTTACGAACCAGACAAGGTCTAATCACTTGCCTCCGACCATAATCATGTTTCCTTCATTCCATTTTGCTACAATTCGGTCGACTGACTTTTGTCTTGTTTGTTGTCTTCCAGGTCACTACCGAGATGTATTCGATGCCCAATGGGGTGCAAGAACAGACCGAAGAGGAGGAAGGGAGCGGGGGTGAAAGTCAGGAGGAGTGGGAATCCGATGGCGAGGAGGGTGAAGAAGATGCCGGCTCTGATGAGGAAGAGGAGGAGGAAGTCGATCCTCCCCATACTGAAAGACGATCCAAGCTCGTCCATGACCCTGTAGTCGAGCGTGGCAAGGTTGCCGTGCCTGTTGGGCAGTCGACCAAACATCCTCGGACGACCTCTTCGGCGCCGACTGAGAAAGCGCCAAAGCATCCCCGAGCGGCGTCATCAAAACCGACGAAGGCCCTGCTGAAGATGAGGATGGTGATTCCCACTATTTTCGGGTAATGGCATAACTTGTGTTTTCTTGTTTAACATGGATACACTCTTGGTCGACTCGTTTGCTGACCGACTGATTTCTGAAATCGCAGTACTGCTACTTCTGAGACCTCAACCAGACATGAAGATCAAGAAATGGAGGATGTTGTCACTTCCAACCCTGGTATGATCTCTGTAGTTTTGCTTTCGGTCGATAGGATCTTCATTTTTAACTTTAAATCTTTTCTGTAGCTCCACCTAATTTCATCATTGATCTCCCTGATGATGACGATGAGGAGCCATTGAGGCAGAGGAGGAACAGGAAGACGTCTGCTGGCAAGACCGCTCAGGTTGTATCAGCACCTAAGACGCTGGTTCCGGAGGGGGGCAATGTCACTCGGACTACCGTGTCCTTTGCTATGCCGTTGACGAGTGCTCGCCCTTCGTCGTCGAGTGCTGATCCGCCTTCCCTTTTCTCCACCCACCACGTCCCCGAGGACCAAGCAGGCGCTGCTAAAAAAGCTATACGCCAGGCGGGGGTCATGATGGAGCAGGTGAAGGCGATCTGAGACGCCAGCCAAGCGGCTTATGATGCAAGTTCAGCCCTTCAGAGCAATGTCCAGGTTAGTTGATCATCGCTTGTTCTGTTAGGATATGGTACCTGAAAACTTTTCTTTCTGAAGATCTTAGTATCTGTACACCCACTGGGTGTGTCGATTGAATATCTGGATTGGTGGGGGCACGCTGAGTGCACCCACTGGGTGTAGTCCCCGAGACTATGGTGGACTGCTGGCAGTCGACTATAGTCTTTATACCTTGAACTTTTTCTCTTTACTTTCTACTCGATCTGGTCGAATGGAATCATGGAACCAGTGAGGGCACGCTGAGTGCACCCACTGGGTGTAGTCCCCGAGACCGTGGTCGACTGCTGGCAATCGACTATGGTCTGAAGAACATTTTTTTTAAACTATGGCTAACTGCTGGCAGTTAGCCTTTTTGTCTCTTTTGGTCGACTGATCGACCCGAGCCGATAGAACCAGTGGGCGCACGCTGAGTGCACCCACTGGGTGTAGACCCCGAGACTACAGTTGAATATTTTGATTCGGATGTAGTCTTAGAAATGCTATGACTTTTCTCTTAGTCACTCGGAAGTGACCTATCTTTGATGTCTGGCAATTGATCTTTCGCAGAAATCTTGCGAGCTTGTGGCTCGTTATAGTGAGTTGGAGAACAAGCATATCCAGCTCGAACTTGATGTGAAGCTTGTCCAGGAGAACTTCACGAAGGCGAAGGAGGAGGCAAAAGGTATGTTTGGTGAGAACCTTGATGACTGCCCTTATTTCTTGTCCATTCCTGAGTCTGATCTCACTGTCATTTTGCAGATAAACTGAAGGATGCTCTGAAGAAGAAGGACCTTGACCTCGCCGAGGCGCAGAAAGCAGCTTCAGACAAGATGAAACTCGCAGAAGAAAAGCTGGCTTCAATCAGCAAACTTGAAGAGGAGAATACCAATCTGAAAGCTGCTCTCGACGCGGCCAACAAGGAGGTCAGTCGACTGAAGAATGATAAGATAGCTCTGAGCGACAAGGCTAGCGAACTAGCGGGAAAGAAGAATGATCTAGAGGTTTATCTGGGAGGGCTCGCCAAGAAGTTATTCCTCATGCTTGAAGGTAATCCCTTGTATCCGACTGGCTTGTAATTATGGACTTACCACAAAACTGCTGGCTTATCTTTGGGTTGTGTATACAGAGTTCTGCCAAAACTTTGAGGAAGAGACTGGTCGAGTGGAGACAAGCCTGGATCCCATCAACTCTCCTGTGAAGGATGAAGCCGCCATGAACGTGCTCCGATTGGAGTCTCGTGTTGCTGCTGTGGTCGACTATCTTGCTAGACTGAAGGTTGCAATGTCGTGCATCGACACAACACTCTGGCCGGGGGAAACACTTCAGAATGACCTCGAGTCTCTGATGACTCGACTGAACGAAGTTCCAAGTCGAGTGCAAGAATGGAAGAAGTCTTTTGCCAGGTGTGGTGGTGATGTTGCTCTGTCTCTGGTCCATGTTCACTACAAGGACGCGCGAGAGGACAAGCTGGCGTCTCTCAAGGTGGCCAATACCAAGAAGAATGACTTCCGATCTTTCATGGAGACCTTCATTGCTGCTGCCACTCGGATTGCAGATGGAATCGACCTGGACGAGTTTGTCACGCCTTCCAGTCCTCCACAGGAGGAGTAAAAACTTCTATGCTTGATGCCTTAAATTTGCCTCGGAATGCCGAGTGGTTTGTAACCGGTAAACTTTAACAGGCTTGGTGCCTGAGCACTTCTGGATCCGTAGGATGCTATCTGAACTTGGGTTTGCCGTTGAATATGTTTGCAT
This sequence comes from Triticum aestivum, assembly GCF_018294505.1. NCBI lineage: Eukaryota > Viridiplantae > Streptophyta > Magnoliopsida > Poales > Poaceae > Triticum > Triticum aestivum. The sequence continues at coordinate 500,503,213 of NC_057801.1, read as the reverse complement.
TTGTCTTCGAGTGAACATTGTTCTTCGCTCGGAATATATGCTTGTGCTTGTGATGCACTCTTGCAGGTAGGAATGAAGCACAGATTGCAGTCGACTTGCGTCCTTGCAGATCGGGATGGAGTGCACATTGTATTTGTGGCGGAGCTCTGAAGGGGAAGGTAGCAGTCGACTTGCACCTCGTCATCCTTGCAGAGCGGAATGAATCTCATACTTAGGCTAGCACTGGGCTGCAGCTAAGCCCCCGAGTGGGATGTTTGGTCTCCACTCAGTAGGATTTTCAAAAACTTAGGCGAGCACTGGGCTGCAGCTAAGCCCCCGGGTGGGAGGTTTGCTCTCCACTCGGTAGGATTTTCAAAAACTTAGGCGAGCACTGGGCTGCAGCTAAGCCCCCGAGTGGGAGGTTTGCTCTCCACTCGGTAGGATTTTCAAAAACTTAGGCGAGCACTGGGCTGCAGCTAAGCCCCCGAGTGGGAGGTTTGCTCTTCACTCGGTAGGATTTTTTGTGACGTACCTCCGAAGGAGAAGGTAACAGTCGACCTGCACCTCGTCCTCCTTGCGGGGCGCATATTGTATTTGTGGCATAGCTCGGAAGGAAAGGTAGCAGTCGACTTGCGCCTCGTCCTCCTTGCGGAGCGCACATTTTATTTGTGGCGTAGCTCGGAAGGAGAAGGTAGTAGTCGACCTGCACCTCGTCCTCCTTGCGGAGCGCACATTGTATTTGTGGCATAGCTCGGAAGGAGAAGGTAGAAGTTGACCTGCACCTCATCCTCCTTGCGGAGCGCACATTGTATTTGTACTTAGGCGGGTACTTGGACTGCAGATAAGCCTCCGAGTGGGAGGCTGGCTCACCACTCGGCAGGATTTTGTTAAACTTAGGCGAGTACTTGGACTGCAGCTAAGCCTTCGAGTGGGAGGCTGGCTCACCACTCGGCAGGATTTTGTTAAACTTAGGCGAGTACTTGGACTGCAGCTAAGCCTCCGAGTGGGAGGCCTGCTCACCACTCGGCAAGATTTTGTTAAACTTAGGCGAGTACTTGGACTGCAGCTAAGCCTCCGAGTGGGAGGCTGGCTCACCACTCGGCAGGATTTTGTTAAACTTAGGCGAGTACTTGGACTGCAGCTAAGCCCCCGAGTGGGAGGCCGGCTCACCACTCGGTAGGATTTGAAAGTACTTAGGCGAAACGGATTCGCAGCTAAGCCCCCGAGTGGGAGACTGACTCACCACTCGTCAAGGATTTTTTTTTACAAACTTAGGCGAAACGGATTCGCAGCTAAGCCACCCACTGGGGGACTGAGTAACAACAATCACTAGGAAAATTATAACACTCTTGTCTTTGATAAATAAACTACAGAAGTACTTTTATTACATCTCATCCGAGTGAATACTTAAGTATAAAAGGGGCGGAGCAGCTCCGTGTTCCAAGCTCGGGGCTCGTCAATCTGGTGACCGACATTGTAAAGGCGGTACGCCCCATTGTGGAGAACTTTGGTGACGATGAAGGGACCTCCCAAGTAGGAGCAAGCTTGTGTGGCTTCTGCTGATCCACTCGGAGAACCAAATCTCCTTCTTGGAAGGCTCGACTCTTCACATTTTTGGCATGGAAGCGACGTAAGTCCTGCTGATAAATGGTCGATCGGATCATGGCCATCTCTCTTTCTTCTTCTAGAAGGTCGACTGTGTCCTGTCGGGCTTGCTCTGCTTCATCTTCAGTGTAGAGTTTGACTCGAGGTGCGTTGTGAAGCAGATCACTCGGCAGGACTGCTTTAGCTCCATAGACTAAGAAGAACGGAGTTCTCCCAGTCGACCGATTAGGTGTGGTCCTTAATCCCCAAAGTACTGACGAAAGTTCGTCGACCCATGCACCAGCCGCGTGCTTGAGATCGCGCATCAGTCGGGGTTTCAGCCCTTTGAGAATTAAACCATTTGCTCATTCTGCCTGTCCATTCGACTGGGAGTGAGCAACTGAAGCATAGTCGACTTGTGTGCCCTGAGATGTGCAAAAGGCTCTGAATTTGTCGGAATCGAAGTTTGACCCATTATCAGTGATGATGCTATGTGGAACTCCATATCTGAATATCAACTCCCTGATGAAGCTGACAGCAGTGCCGGCATCAAGATTCTTGATGGGTTTAGCTTCAATCCACTTAGTGAACTTGTCGACTGCCACCAGCACATGGGTGAAGCCGCTTCTGCCTGTTCTCAGTGGCCCAACCATATCCAATCCCCATACAGCGAAAGGCCAGACGAGTGGAATGGTCTTCAAGGCTGAGGCGGACTTGTGTGACATATTGGAGTAAAATTGACATCCTTCACACTTGTAGACTATCTCCTTTGCCATTTCATTTGCTCTTGGCCAGTAAAATCCTGCTCGGTATGCTTTAGCCACAATGGTTCGAGAGGACGCATGATGGCCACAGGTCCCCGAGTGGATATCGTCAAGGATTATCCGACCTTCTTCTGGCGTTATACATTTTTGACCAACTCCAGTCAGGAGTGATGATCTGTACAACTGTCCCTTTATCACGGTAAAGGCTTTGGATCGGCGGACGATCTGTCGAGCCTCTTGTTCATTCTTTGGGAGCTCTTTCCTTAAGATATATGTGATGTACGGCTCTATCCAGCCAGGAGTGATGACCAACGCTTCCATGATCAGGTCGACCACCGCTGGAACTTCAACTTCAGTCGGATCTGTGACACTTTTTGGCTGCGGAGCTTCTTCGATAAAAGGATCTTCCTGAACTGATGGAGTATGGATATGTTGCAAAAACACATTACTGGGAATGGCTTCTCTCTTGGAACCTATCTTTGCCAAATCATCAGCCGCTTGATTCTTCAGTCGAGGTATATGATGGAGCTCTAACCCTTCAAATTTCTTCTCAAGCTTTCTTACTACATTGCAGTAACCAGTCATGGCTGGGCTTCTGACGTCCCACTCCTTCATCACCTGATTGACCACCAAATCTGAGTCGCCATAAACCATAAGGCGACGGACACCGAGTGAAATGGCCATCCGCAACCCATACAAAAGTGCTTCATATTCTGCTTCATTGTTGGAGGAATCAAAGTGGATCTGAAGCACATATCTGAGCTTATCTCCTCGGGGGGAAACCAATACCACCCCAGCACCGGAACCATTCAACATCTTAGACCCGTCAAAGAACATGGTCCAGTGCTCCGAGTGAACTTGAGTCGGTAGTTGCTGTTCAATCCACTCGGCGATGAAATCTGCTACTGCTTGGGACTTAATGGCTTTCTTTGCCTCAAACTTGATATCAAGGGGAAGGAGTTCAATCGCCCATTTTGCCACTCGACCAGTCGCATCTCTGTTGTGCAGAATCTCTGCAATGGGGCGTTGCTGACGACTGTAATGGAATGATCAGAGAAATAATGAGCAACCTTCTTCGTGGTCATGTAAATCCCATATACAAGCTTCTGATAATGAGGGTATCTTTGCTTCGATGGGGTCAACACTTCGGAAAGATAATATACTGGGCGTTGAACTTTGAAGGCTTTCCCTTCTTCTTCCCGCTCGACCGTAAGTATTGTACTGACGACCTATCCTGTGGCTGCAATGTAAAGCAACAAAGGCTCTTTGCTGATTGGAGCAGCAAGCACCGGCTGGGTGGAGAGCAGAGCTTTTAGCTTTGCAAACGCTGCATCAGCTTCTGGAGTCCACTCAAACTTGTCTGACTTCTTCATCAGTCGGTAAAGAGGCAATGCCTTTTCACCGAGGCGAGAGATGAATCGACTTAACGCGGCCAAGCATCCAGTAAGCTTCTGGACATCGTGCACACGCACGGGGCGTTTCATTCGGAGAATAGTGCCAACTTTTTCTGGGTTGGCGTCGATTCCTCGTTTAGAAACGAGAAAACCGAGTAACTTTCCGCCAGGAACTCCGAATGTGCACTTTGATGGATTAAGCTTGATATAATACCTCCTGAGATTGGCAAATGTTTCAGCGAGGTCAGTCAACAGGTCAGAACACTTCCGTGATTTGACCACAATATCATCCATGTATGCTTCCACGTTCTGACTGATTTGAGTGAGTAAACACTTCTGAATCATCCTCATGAATGTGGCTCCGACATTCTTGAGGCCGAATGGCATGGTGACATAGCAGAAGCACCCGAATGGAGTGATGAAAGCTGTTTTGATCTCGTCGGGTCCATACAGACGGATCTGATGGTAACCGGAAAAAGCGTCTAAAAAAGACAGGCGCTCACATCCCGCAGTCGAGTCGACTATTTGGTCGATGTGGGGAAGAGGAAAATGATCTTTTGGGAAGGCCCGATTGATATGTTTGAAATCAATGCACATGCGAAGTGACTTGTCCTTCTTGGGGACCATGATGACATTGGCGAGCCACTCGAAGTGGTAAATTTCTCGGATAAACTCCGCTGCAAGGAGCCGAGCCACCTCCTCGCCAATGGCCTTTCTCTTCTGGACGGCGGACCGTCGAAGATGTTCTTTGACAGGTTTCACCTTTGAGTCGACTCGTAGACGATGCTCAGCCAGCCCCTTGGGAACACCCGGCATGTCAGCAGGCTTCCATGCGAAGATGTCCCAGTTCTCACGGAGGAACTGGATGAGTGCTTCTTCCTATTTAGAGTCCAGTGTTGTGGAGATATGAGTCGGAGCAGCACTGGGGTCGATCGGGTGAATGTGAACGGGCTTCGTCTCACCAGACGACTAGAACGCTGACTCTATGGCGGGCTTCTTGGCCCGCAATAAATCACTCAGATCTGCATTTTTCTGGTATTCCTGCAGCTCCACCACTGTTATATGAGCATCGGCAATCTTTGAGCCCTTCTGAAAGCACTCTTCTGCCTTTTTCCGATTGCCAGTGATGGTGATCACACCCTTGGGACCAGGCATCTTCAATTTGAGGTACACGTAACATGGTCGAGCCATGAATCGTGCATAAGCTGGCCTGCCCAAAATAGTGTGATAAGCACTCTGGAAATCCACAACGTCAAATGTTAACTTTTCTTTGCGGAAATGCTTTGAATCGCCGAAAACCACATCAAGAGCAATTTGGCCGAGTGGCTCAGCCTTCTTCCCAGGAATGACTCCATGGAAACTCATGTTGCTGGAACTGAGTCTGGACATCGGAATGCCCATTCCCTTCAGCATCTCCGCATACAATATATTCAGGCCGCTGCCACCATCCATCAGAACCTTAGTCAGTCGAGTACCTTCGACGACTGGGTCGACCACCAAAGCTTGCCTCCCAGGGGTGGCTATGTGTGTCAGATGATCAGACTGGTCGAACGTGATGGCGGTCTGAGACCATTTCAGATAACTGGACATCGCCGGAGCAACCATATTCACCTCACGGTTGATAACTTTCAATCGACTTTTGCTCTCAACATCAGCAAAAATCATCAGGGTGGAATTGACATGGGGGTATCCTCCATCACTATCCTCTTTGTCCTCAACCTTGTCCGACTCCTTTTCCTTATCTTTGGGTTGTTTCCCCTGAAACTGTTGGATTAAGAGTCGGCACCGGCGAGTGGTATGTTTCGGGTAAATGAAGTTACCCTCCTCGTCTTTCTTCGTGTGGATGTGGCATGGCAAATCCATCATGTTGTTTCCTTCCTTGTCCTTCACCTTCTTGGGGTTCCAAGATCCTTTGGGTTTCCCTTTAAACTTGCCTTGAGTCACAGCCAAGGCTTCTCCAGGAGCAGCTGGCTCGGCTTTTCGCTTCTGCTTCTGACTGGAGTTCCCTCCTCCAGTTTCATGAGCAGTCGGCTTGTACTTGCCACTCCGGAGTCGATCCTCTTCTTCATCATTCGCATATTTGGTGGCAATCTCCATCATTCGACTCAGAGTCATGTCTCTGGTCCGACCGAACTTCAAACTTAACTCCCTGTTCTTAACGCCTTCCTTGAAGGCACAGACTACTTGGTGATCAGATACATTCTCCACCGTGTGATGCAATGTGATCCACCTCTGGTTGTAATCTCTCAGAGTCTCATTCGACTTTTGCATGCAAACCTGCAGCTCTGTCAACCCTGCTGGTCGCTTGCAAGTTCCTTCAAATGTCCTGACAAACACTCGGGCAAGATCTTCCCAAGTGTAAATGCTGCTAGGTGCCAACTGATTCAGCCATGCTCTGGCCGAGCCCTCCAACATAAGAGGTAGGTGTTTCATGGCCACCTCATCATTGCCGCCGCCAATCTGAACAACACTCGGTAGTCCTCAAGCCAAGTATCGGGCTTGGACTCACCAGTGAACTTACCAACTCCAGTCGCCAACCTGAAGTTGGGAGGAATCACCGCGGCCCTGATGGCTCTGCTAAAACACTCTGGTCCTGAGACATGAACTCTGCTGCTGGTGGGCACATCTCTATCATGGCCTTCTCAGTGAGCTCTATTGCGGTCGACCAAACCCTGAACAATAATGGATCTCGCATCAAAGCCTGGTTCTCAGGGGTCGACTGGAACCCTTCGTCCAACACTGTGTTGGCGTCTGTCATCTTACTGTCGAGGGGCGTACGACCCACCCCTTGGGGGAGGAGTGGGCACTCGACGCCGATCATCGCGATCGAATCGGCCGTCATACTGATCACGTCGACCTCCACGTCCCTCATGCCGCGGGGGCGATCTTGGGCTATGGGCTGACTGGACTGTATTCGCAGTGATAGATCTGCTGTGAATCCTATTACGCGACTGCGATATAGCTGAATTTTGATCTCCTACTGCCCGGAGTAAATCTCTGATCTGCATCAAGCCTCTGCCAGCCTCAGACTAAGAGGGCTGAATCGACTCTGCTATATGGGCTGCAGCTGCTAGATTCTGAATCGGGGTTCGATATACCTGAGTCGGTGGTGGAAAGAGCTAACGTCGACTGGAGTCTGGTACTCGTTGCCGCGCATGCTCGTCGAGTGCTCGTTGGAGGTTCTCCAGTCGAGTGCTCTCAGCCAAGTTGGCCAAACGCGCATCCTCTAGGGCGCGAGCCTCGGGGGTTTCTCCTACGATAGGAGTATGCAGAGCATCCATGTTCCAGCGGCGAAGATCTTCCCTTTGCAGCGAAGTGAGTGGCTCGGGTTGATACTCCTCTTGGACCTGCGCTGGGTCGCCTCCGCCGTCCCCTCCGTCGGTGCGGGGGAAGCCGGGAGGACTACGCAGTCCATTGACCATCAGGACCTCCGCCGCTGGATCACTGCTATCGCACTCGGATGCAGTCTCTACGGAGCCAGTCGACAGATCGAACAGGCCGTAGAGAGATCCGTCGGGCTCGATCGCCGCGACTTGGGAGGTGGCCGACTGGCGGGCCGCTGCGTGCCTCACCCACCGCTGAAGCCTCGACCGACCGGAGCGCTTGTGTTGGCGGGAGACAGGGAGGGAGGATGACGCAGAGGTCGACCAATACGGGGCCAACGGTTGCCGCAGCAGGACGCCGCGGACACATGCGCGAAAGTGTGTCGCCCCGCGGACTGGGAGCGCGTCGATGTCGAGTGGAGCCTCCTGGAGCCAAGCGGAGTCGTCGGCGATGAACGTGAGCGTGCCGAGACGGATCTCGCGGCCCTCAACCAAAACTCCGCCAGAAACCATGATGAAGCTGATCGGAACAATCGCAACTTCTCTAATAAGTCACTAAGACACCTGCCCCAAGGTGGGCGCCAACTGTCGTGGTTCTAAGTCTGACAGTAGAATAGGGGGGTAGGTATGGAGAGGCAAGATCCTAGCTATGGAGTAGTTGTATACGCAAGGGATTTACGAGTTCAGGCCCTTCTCGGAGGAAGTAACAGCCCTACGTCTCGAAGCCCGAAGGCGGTCGACTGGATTATATGCGTATGAGTTACAGGGGTGCGAACCCTTGTGCCTGTGGAGGGGGTGGCTTATATAGAGTGCGCCAGGACCCCAGCCAGCCCACGTTACAAGGGATTTAAGGTACATTAAGGTCTGGCGTTACTGGTAACGCCCTACATAAAGTGCTATCATGACCATAAAGACTACTTAATAACAGACCGTTTACGTGCAGAGTGACTCTAGGTCTCCTGGTGGTCGAGTGAATGGCTTTGTGGTCAAGTGTCTTTGAGTCCGTCGAGTGGAATCCTTCCAGGTCGACTGCAAGGTAGTTTCTACTATAGATGTCCTTGGGGAGGGTACCTTGGACAGGTCTATGACCCTACCCTAGGTACATGGCTTCATCATCGACCAAATCGTCGACTCCACCGCCGAGTGCGACCTGCTGTGTTTCTTGGATGCATTTTTGGGCTATCACCAAATCAAGATGGCGGTAGAAGACGTGGAGAAGACGGCTTTCCTGACCCTATGGGGGTGTACTACTACACCTGCATGCCGTTCGGGTTGCGCAACGCGGGCGCAACCTTCCAACGGCTGATGCACATCGCCTTAGGCCGGCAGCTCGGGAAAAATGCAGAGGCTTATGTCGACGACATTGTGGTGAAGTCTCGGGAGGCAAAGACCTTGATCCAGGACCTGGAAGAGACCTTCGCGAGCCTCTGTAAAGTGGACCTGCGACTCAACCCGGAGAAGTGCATGTTTGGCATTTCTTCCGGTAAGCTTCTGGGCTTCCTCGTGTCCCACACAGGGATCGAGGCCAACCCAGAGATGGTTAAGGCGATCGAAGACATGAGTCCACCGCAAACCCTCAGATAAGTGCAGAAGCTCACTGGACGTGTAACTGCGTTAGGTCGCTTCATCTCCAAGCCGGGGGAGCGCGCCTTGCCTTTCTTCAAGCTGATGAAGAAGAAGGGCCCGTTCGAATGGACACAGGAGGCCGACCAAGCGTTTCAAGACCTCAAGAAGTACCTGACCAGCCTCCTATGATGGTGGCACCACGCCCTCTCGAGCCCCTGGTGCTCTACCTCGCCGCCACACCCTACTCCGCCAGTGCAGCTCTAGTGGCGGTTCAGGAAGAGCACCAGACAAAGGCTGCGTCAGGACCGACCACGGCCTCGGCAGACGGAGACCAGCCCCAACAGGAAGATGCCCCTAGGGCTGAAGAGGCCGCACCAGGCAGCCAGGTGCTGGGAGCCCGTTGTCTCAGGAGGCGCCTAACCCTCCGGAGGGCACGGACCTCGTCAGCACATTCACCCTCGTCGAGCATCCGGTGTATTTCATCAGCACGGTGTTGCGGGATGCAAGGGCATGATACCCCATGCCTCAAAAGCTCTTCTTTGCACTGCTGGTGGCCTCGCGTAAGTTGTGGCACTACTTTCAAGGTCACCCCATCAAGGTCGTCTCGGCCTACCCATTGGAACAGGTACTCAGGAGTCCCAACTCCGCTGGAAGGGTCGCCGAGTGGAACATTGAGCTGCAAGCGTTTAAGTTGGAATTTAGCACAACCAGGGTCGTCAAGGGAGCCGCACTTGCAGATTTTGTGGCAGAATGGACAGAGGCGCCAGGCTCGAAGCAGGCGAAGATCGGTCACTTTCCTCAGGAAGTGGCACCGGATGGCTGGGTCATGTACTTCGATGGAGCATTCTCGCGGCACGACACGGGGGCTGGTGCAGTGCTTATATCCCCCACTCAGGACAAGCTCTATTACGCCGTGCAGCTCTGTTTCCAGCATGGCGAGAAGGTCTCCAACAACATTGCAGAATATGAGGGCCTCATAGTAGGCTTGAAAGTTGCAGTAGCACTGGGGGTGAAGCACCTCATCATCAAGGGTGATTCACAGCTCCGCGTCAACTTCTCCAACAAGGTGTACGAGCCGAAGGACGAGCACATGGAAGCGTATCTTGCAGAGGTGCGCGGGATGGAAAAGCAGTTTTGGAGGCTGGAGTTGCAGCATGTGCCCCGTGACACCAACCAAGAGGCTGATGACATCGCCAGGAGGCATCCAGGTGGCTGCCTCAGGAGCCTGGCATTTCCGAGGAATGGCTCTTCAAGCCATCGGCAGTGCCGTCACTGTCAAGCACAGCGCAGCCTTGGGAGGAACTCCCTCAGCCACCTGCCACAGGGGCCCCGGCCTGTGGCCCAACCTCGGGAGCACGCTTACTCCTGGTGCTGGAGCCTCAAGAGGGATGCGTGACTACGGAATTCAAGGACTACCTGATGCAAGGGACGCTGCCAGAGAAAGAGGAGGACGTGGAACGCGTGGCCCGGCAGGCCACGGCCTACTGCATCCAAGACGGAGAGCTCTACCAGAAGCGGCCAAATGACCTTTCCCTACATTGCATCTCTAGGGATCAGGGGAAGGAGTTGCTGGCTGACATACACAGTGGAGATTGCGGACACCACTCGTCGTCATGGACCCTCGTCGGTAAGGCGTTTCGCAGCGGGTTCTACTGGCCTACGGCACTCAACGACGCAATCGAGCTGGTGAAGGCCTGCGAAGCCTGCCAATTCCATGCCAAGCAGATCTATCAGCCAGCTCAGGGCCTACAGACCATCCCACTCTCATGGCCGTTCGCGGTCTGGGGACTGGATATCTTGGGCCCGTTTCCTCTTGCGCCCGGGGCTACCGCTACCTCTACGTCGACATAGACAAGTTCACCAAGTGGGCGGAGGTGGAAGCCATCCACACCATCCCAGCTGGTTCTGCAGTCAAGTTCATCAAAGGCCTCGTGAGCCGATTCGGGGTCCCTAATCGCATCATCACTGACAACGGTTCGCAGTTCACCAGCAATCTATTCAAAACATATTATGCTAACCTTGGAACGCAGATATGCTATGCTTCGATGGCACACACCCGGAGTAACGACCAGGCTGAACGCGCCAACGCAGAGGTCCTGAAGGGCCTCAAAACCAGGACCTTCAAAAAGAAGCTAGAGGCCTGCGGCAAGGGTTGGTACGACGAGCTCCAGTCCGTGTTGTGGTCCATCCGCACTACCGCCACCAAGTAAACTAGCGAGACCGTTCTTCCTCGTCTATGGAGCAGAGGCGGTCCTCCCTCACGAGGTCAGGCGTCGCTTCGCGTGGGTCCTAGCGTTCAATGAAGCGCAATAGGACGCCATGCGGGGGATGGACCCCGTGCTGGGGGAGGAGCACCGTCGAGAAGCCGCACTACGAGTAGCAAGATACCAGCAGGCGCTGCGGCGGTATCATTGCCGCAACATCCGCCCTAGGACTCTCGAGGTAGGTGACCTCATACTTAGGCGGGTGCGTCTAGAGACTCAGGAAGGGGTGCCCATCCCAAACACTTGGAACATGCAGTACCTCCGGAAGTTCTACCCTTGAAGAAAGGCCCAGTGCCTGTGAAGAAGGCCCGGTGGCTGTGAAGCTCGCCGCCCAAAAAAAGGCCCGGTGCCTATGAAGCTCGCCGCCCAAAAAAAGGCCCGGTGCCTGTGAAGAAGGCCCAGTGCCTGTGAAGAAGGCCCGGTGCTTGTGAAGCTCGCCGCCCAAAGAAAGGCCCGGTGCCTATGAAGAAGGCCCAGTGCCTGTGAAGCTCGCCGCCCGTGACACTCTCACGTAATAATGAGTTGGGGTTGTACATGCCTGTCACATCCCTAGTCCTGGCCTGACCTATGTTTGCTTCCATGTGTGCATCATGTTTAAATTTTTGAAACTTGAACTGAGGAATTTTGGAAGCCTCAAAAACTTAAATAAAAGAGGGGCAAAGAACCCTGGAAAATGCATTCAATGTTTCCAAAATGGCCTTAAATAATGTTGGTTATATTTTGGCAAGGGTTTTGCACCAAACCAAAAATAATGAACATTTTGAGGAATATTTTGAGCACTGAATTTAAATCATTATTGTATTTGAATTTGGAATTATATTCATAATATATGGGATATATTTTCAAATAACTCTGAAATATTTTATGAGCTTTTGGAAAAGTCCATCTAGCAAAATAAAAATATTCAGAGGAGTTTTTGGCATTGTTTGAATTATTTTAAATTCAAAACAGTGGCAAAAGAATTAAATAAAAATAAAACAAACAGAACAATAAAACAGGAGAGAGAGGAAACCTACCTGGGCCACTTACCCGCAGCCTACCTGGCGCCACCAACCGGCCCAGCCGGCCCAGCCCATCTCCACCCCCTCCCCTGTCGTCTTCCTCCCTCGCCAGAAGGACAGAGGCGAGGCGTGGCGCGCGCCCGAGAGGCCTCGGCCACCTCCTGCTTCCTCCTCGACGCCCGGAGACGCCACGCACCTCCCTGCCTCTCTCCCTCACTCTCCCGCGTCCTCATCCTCTCCCCGGAACACTCTCCCCCTCCTCTGTTCTCCTCACCCGAATGGAGCCGCCGCCACCGACGAGAGCCACCGTGGCTACCGGCCACCCCACGGCTCACCGACGCCCCAGGAAGCTCCGTCGGTCCTCCCTCTACCTCCTCAACGAGCCACGAGGCCCCGGACATGCCGCAACACCGCCCTCGATGTCTTCTTCAACCTCGGGACCGCCGGCCATCTTCGTCAAATTCGTCGGCTCCGGTGCCTCCCCGAGCTCGCCGAGGCCACCGCTGCACCCGCTGTGAGCTCCTGTGCTGTTTCCCCCTCTTCCCTGGCCCGTTTTCTTCCTCTAACACCGATGCCCGTCGCGGCCGAGAGCTTCTCGCCGCCGGCCATGGCGCAGCCGTGGCCATAGCCGCGCATGCCCTCGACAGAGTGTTTCACCGTGCTCATAAAGCCCCCAGGAGCCCAACACACCAACCAGCTCCCCCTCCCGCGCACCGCAACGCCAAACCCGCGGGTGCCCGAACTTTGGCCGCCGCGGAAGTGCTCGTCGCCGTCGACTCAGGCCATCCCAGCTGCTGTCGCTGCTACCACTAGATGCGCAAGAACGCCAGCAAGCCGTAGCCACAAACCGCGCTCAAAATGGAGCCCCGTAGCGTTTTTCTGAAACGCTCCGCCGTCGTTTTGGTCGCCGCCGGCGTAACTCCGACGAGGGTGACATGGCAGATTAATTCGGGCTAATGACGCACTTAGTCAACACCTAGTAACACTGACAGTGGGCCCCACCCCTGGTCAAACCCCAGTCAGCGCTGGGTTTGACCGGGATTAGCTCCTGTGTCACTGACGTGTGGCCCCCACACGTCAGGTTTGACCCGAGCCAGCCCAGTTGACCCTGCTGACGTCACCGTGACGTGGTGCTGACGCCATAATTCATTTCTGGATTTATATTATTCAGGAAATTCCAGAAAATGCCTAAAACTTCTAAAATTCATAGAAATTCAACCGTAACTCCAAATTAAATAAATTATATATGAAAAATTATCAGAAAAATTCAAGGAATCCATCTGTACCATTTTCATGCATGTTAGAACAACTTATAGCTGCTTTTTAGCACAAATCAATTAAATGGCATTTGAATAATCACATATGGAGTTTAAATTTGAATCTTGTATTCAAACCAACTTCATTTAATCTGTTGCTAGTTGCATTAGCTCAAAACACATTCATTTTGCCATGCCATGATCATGCATCATATTGTGCATTGCATTGATTGTGTTCCCTTCTATGTTGCCGGTATTTGTCCCCTCTCGATAGACGTGATACCGATGATGTGATCGTTGACACTGATGAAGACTCAATGCTATCTTCAGAAGTGCCAGGCAAGCAAAAACCCCTTGTTCATTCCGATACAATCCTACTCTCTCGCTCCTGCTCTCTTTTACTGCATTAGGACAACAACGATTCATCTGTTACTTGTTGCGGTAGCTGAACCCCTTTATCCTTTGCATGACCTGTCATTGCCACAGTAAATAGATGAAACCCACTAGCATGAGTAGGAGTTGTTTGAGCCCTGTTGTGCCTACTCATTCATGCTTGTTTGTCATGCCTGCTACTGCTTAGAGTTGAGTCAGGTCTGATTCATCGGGGATGAATCAGAGGTGTGTGAACATGTCCTACTGTGTGTGAGCTAAGTGTGTGAACACGATTTGGTAAAGGTAGCGGTGAGAGGCCATGTAGGAGTACATGGTGGGTTGTCTCATTGAAGCCGTCCTCAGGAACCGAGTTCTGTGTTTGTGATCCATGATTCAACTACTACCACGCATTGGGCCCGAAACCAATGGACCCTCTCGGCTTCTTAATCACCCTTGTCCTCTGTCCAGGAGTTGCAAGTAGTTTCTGGTGTTTGTAGTATGCTGGAGGCCGTGCGCAGCGCTGACCGTAGGGGTGGGCTGTGATGCGGTAGGCACGTGGCACGGTGTACCGGGCGCCCGTTTGGTGTCTTGGGAACCCTGTTCACATCGTTTGGGGCTGTGAGCGAAACTCCGGCCGGATCTCCTCATGGATGGAACCCGAATAGGCGATAAACCTGGACTAGAGACTCGAGTGTTTAGGCAGGCCGTGGCCAACACCCACGTTGGGCTTCCGCTTGAAGGTTGCCGAGTACATGTCGTGTAAACGGCGGTAAGTGGTGAGAGCGTGTGTGAAGAAGTACACCCCTGCAGGGTTAATATGATCTATTCGAATAGCCGTGTCCGCGGAAAAGGACTTCTGGGTTGCTTATATCAGTTCATAGACAAGTGAAAGTGGATACTCTAAAATACGCAAGATAAGCGTGAGTGCTATGGATGGCGTTCTCGTAGGGAGACGGGAGCGGATCCATAGTGGTGTATTGATATGGTGAATATGTGGACTCGTGTGCGCCACCTCAAAAGAGTTACTTGCAGTCGTAGTTCAAGATAGCCACCGAGTCAAAGCTGGCTTGCTGCAGTTAAACCCCACCACCCCCTTGTTGATAATGATGCATATGTAGTTAGTTCTGATGTAAGTCTTGTTGGGTACATTTGTACTCACGTTTGCCTATTTTATGTTTTTGTAGAGAGACTTCGGTCTCACTAGTAGTTCCACGTGGACTTCGACGTTTAGCTTGTTACCTCAGCTACGATCTTGTGCCCTCGACAGGATCTGGTAGATAGTCAGGCTTCTCAGTCTTTTTCATTTATAATTGTCTGTACTCAGACATGATAGCTTCCGCTTGTGCTTTGATTTGTATGCTCTGAATGTTGGGTCGTGAGACCCCTGTTTGTAATATCTCGCTTCTCGGAGCCTATTGAATAAATTACTTGAGTCGTAGAGTCATGTTGTGATGCCATGTTGTATTTGCACATATCGAGCATATTGTGTGTATGTTATTGAAATGCTTGGTATGTGTGGGATCTGACCATCTAGTTGTTTATCTTTAGTAGCCTCTCTTACCGGGAAATGTCTCCTAGTGTTTCCACCGAGCCATAGTAGCTTGCTACTGCTCCGGAACACTTAGGCTGGCCGGCATGTGTCCTTCTTCGTTCCTGTGTCTGTCCCTTCGGGGAAATGTCACGCGATGAATACCGGAGTCCTGTTAGCCCGCTACAGCCCGGTTCACCGGAGTCCTGCTAGCCCACTGCTACAGCCTAGATTCACTCGCTGATGACCGACACGTTCGATGCTGGGTCATGGATGCCTGTCCCTGTAAGTCTGTGCCACTTTGGGTTTACGACTAGCCATGTCAGCCCGGGCTCCTTACCATATGGATGCTAGCAACACTGTCATATACGTGTGCCAAAAGGCGCAAACGGTCCCGGGCAAGGGTAAGGTGACACCCGTGGGAATACCGTGCGTGAGGCCGCAAAGTGATATGAGGTGTTACATGCTAGATCGATGTGGCATTGAGTCGGGGTCCTGACAGCATTGGTATCAGAGCTTGACTGCCTGTAGGATTACCAAGCCAAACTGGTCGATGTTGAGTCTAGAAATTCTTTAGTTATATTTAGGGGAATTGATTGTGGGATGGAACGTAAGGCTCTTTTTACTCCTTATACCTCATGGCCTTCTGATTTGAGTCATCATCTTCTCTTCTACGGGGATTAAGAACTAGGCTATCTCTTCTTTCTATTAGGATTATGTGTTACTAATCCGTAGACTTATAAGATTGTTGGATTAAGCCTCAGTTCAGTTTCTACCTCTGTATGTTAATTATTGATCTCGAGACCTTGATATTGTGCTTCTGAGTGGTTATGCCACCATCTTTGTGAATGTCTCAAATCTTTTCTAAGCATTTACAGCCGTTATGCTGTCCGAGTCATCCCAGGTTTCTAAGTAGTCGGATGCATTTGCAAATCCTTTCTTCCCGTTTCAATGTTCCTTTGGGCCAGATTAACCACACTAATCAGTGAGTTGAGGTACTCTGTTACCTTGACATATATGTTGGAGATATTATTATGACCCTAGGTGTCTTAGGGGATCATCTAGTAATTTAGCCATGATTTGTGTTCCCAGTGTGATGATTCTGGCCATCATTCTCGAAAGCATCCCGTGATGCTACTTAGTAATAGGTATTCTATTCCTGGGTTTTGAACCCGAGATTCACTCTACTTACTTCATGTTGATAGTTTTGCTCGTTCCTTTAGGATATTAGTAACTTTGCGATAGTCCTCGAAGTTCGTGGTATTTCCTTCTTCCAAATACTATGAACCCCTTTATGGCAGATATTATTGGATCAAAAGATGACAACAAGAGTGCTCCCGATGAGTTCTCCATGCTATGTTGTGACTCTGCCAGCTCAACCTTTCTGCATGGGTTATCCGGAAGAATTATGTTGAACTTGGTTCGACATACTAATCTATGCATCCACAACTCAGGAAGTTATATGTTCCTTTGAGTTGTCCCTTTTTAGTTGTCTACTGACCTTTGTCTATCAATTGATAGTCAAAAGTATGCGTGCGTTCGTTTATCGATGCCTATTACTCTTGTGGTCCGTCAAGCCATTCTATCGCGGAATGACTAGGAGAAACAAACTCCAGTACCTCTTCCATATCCAGGATTGGGTCAAAGAAGTTGTGCTCCGCAGATCAAATTGCTAATCCAGCTTTTGTTCTGCTCTACCTTGGAGTATTACATCTTTTATATCGGGATTGTTATAGGAATCGCACACCATCCTATGAACTCTTGGTACAGTGATACTTCTTGCCATCATTGTTCATTCCTCGGTTCCTGTGTTATTGTAACCGGAATGCCGACAAATGAATCATGGCGTGTGAAATCAATATTGCTAGCAACTCTGTTGCTTGGTAGTTAAATGGACGATAACCTCATTCTTAGCGTGTTGATTATTGAATCGTCACCCTAAGATTGATTGTGCTACCTAGTCCCTATTTCTGGTGCACTCCTCGGCCAATGAGTTAGGAATTATTTCAAGTCCTCACTCATTTGATCATGTCGTCTTGCCCTCAAAAGCAAGATTGTTCTTGAGCTTAGTAACATACCGGTGGTTCGTGACTTTCCGAATTTCTTCTCGGAAGTATCACCAGGTTGTCGCCTGACCGCTATGTTGATCTCGTGATCAAGTTGGGTTCTTGTGAACCACCTTCTCTCCAAAAATCGGTGTTAGATATCCCTAAGCTAGTTGGTTAAGCTAGACAACAACTTGGAGAGTTGGAAGATAAAAGCTTGCCTGACTTAGTTCGTTCCAAAGGGATATTCTTGTGTAGTGTGTGTTGAAGAAAGGTGATATCTTCATCGATTGGTCCCTGTGATCAATTGTTGGATCTATTATCTTACCCGAACCCTTGATTGAGTATGGGCTATCATCAAATCAAATCAGAACCAACGATATTCGTAATGTTGTCTTACTCGTGGTCGAACCCTCGAGCATACACCATTATATCTTTTGGGTCTGACCAATACTATCACCGTGTTCACATGATGGTGGGAGTCCAGTGATATGGAAATTCCGATGAGTTGTTGTTGAGCCCATCAACAACATTTTGTCTCTCCCATGAGTCATGTTGAACATCAAGCTAGTGTTGGAAACTTGTGTAAGCATTTGTTCATGCTAGCTCATGAAGCATATGTTCGGATGTAAGAAGTGACTTCCTCTAGTTCATGTGCATTTGATGCAAGTTGCCGCCGTGGACTCGAGAAAGTCAATGTTGCTTCCTCTGGAATCATCGCAAGTCAGTCATGCACACATGCGAAGTATTCTGTGGTCTGGAGACTTGCAACCTTCATTCCATATGTGTATCCTAGCACACCAAGCCACTGATTGATTTGTTCAAGGAGAAGGAGTTTCTTCATAAGAGCTAATCCGGACTTATATAAGGACTTCGATACCCTCGTTGATGGTTCCCCCTCCTGAACTCGGTAGTGTTTTATTATAAGACTACTATGTGGTCATGCTTGTCTGGGACAGCGTGTTCACATGTGTGTAGCAGAACCAGCTCATGTTTTGGAGCTTACTATCGTAGTTCATTCCCCGAGAATCTCGCAACGTCATCTCGTCGATTTGTGTTGCAAACTTTCGTTTTTCTTCCTAGACTCGATGAGTCTGGAATATCCTGACACCAACCAGATCTGAATCTCAGGCAGATATGATGGTTTGGAACATTTTCCAAGAACTATAATATCGATTCCTTGGAAACCGGTAAAGTGGATGTCGTGGCCAACACACCCAGCCGGAAGACCTGTTATTATAATATCTTGATTGAGGAAGTTGGCCACCTCCCCATAGGGATTTCGTAGGATTTACTCCCTAGTTGCCCCTATGGATTTTTGTGTTCCCGAAGTCCGACCTTTTTACTTGATGTTCTAGATATCAAACCATATCTATGAATGGGTTACACTAGCACATCAAGGAGAACATTAGAAGCGGAGTGCTAAATGTCTCTCGGTCGATCGTCCAGATTTTATTTCCTTGGCCCCGCCAAGGGTGAAATCTGAGAAGGTGTTATCTTCCTTTGCATCTGCATCCTCCATGACCATTCATCATGGTAGTAAGTTGTGTTACCGGACCCTTGACACGGATGTTGGTAAAACCTTGATGATTATGGAATTGCTCAAGTTCTTGAGAGCACGCGCAAGTGCTAGGTTTGATTGTCGGCATTAACTGTATAGCGCTCTCAGTTTCCTCGGTTATGTTATAACCATTCCAATAGTGGGATAACTCTCTATTGTTGAGCCTCTCCCCAGTTACTAGAATCATTCCCATCATTTGCATTTTGTTCCCAGCTTGCACCGCCAATGTACCATTCTACCATGGGTCCCTTCCATTTCCGGTGATAAGCAAATTCATCCATTACGTTGTCTTCAACAAGGTAATCCACATCATCCAAGTTCGGGTATGCCATTCTACCGAACCCCTCTAAATGATCGATTATGATTTTCCTTAAGCTGGTTTAAAGAGTTTCAAGGATCTTTGAATCAAAGGTAATTCTTTTTGCCACTTAAGGGGATATTTGTACGAGTCACCTTCCCTAAGGTGCATCGTTATGGTATCATGGCAACTCAAACTCCTCGCTACGTTGACAATCATTTACCACCTTCTTAAGCGTGAAATTGTTGTCTACCTAGTGAACCTTTGTCATCTGCTTCACTCCATTCCTATGGATGTGTGCTTCGTCTCTCAACTCGAGAGATGTTGCTATGTCTCAATCCGTGGGTTAATCCTGAGTTGTTCGACCTTCGAGAAGAACAATTCTTTTAGGGTCTTCCCTTTCCTCTCGCTGACATGATAGTTGGAGTTCTCAGAGGAAGACTTCGAGACAAAGATGGTGTTTGAATCAACGTTCATTTGAAGTGCAACCTGGATCGTGAAGATTGTGCTAGTTGCGTTCCCCCTTCACCTTACCCTACGCTTAAATCTCGGGACGAGATTTTTGTTTAGTGGGGGTGAGTTGTCACATCCCTAGTCCTGGCCTGACCTATGTTTGCTTCCATGTGTGCATCATGTTTAAATTTTTGAAACTTGAACTGAGGAATTTTGGAAGCCTCAAAAACTTAAATAAAAGAGGGGCAAAGAACCCTGGAAAATGCATTCAATGTTTCCAAAATGGCCTTAAATAATGTTGGTTATATTTTGGCAAGGGTTTTGCACCAAACCAAAAATAATGAACATTTTGAGGAATATTTTGAGCACTGAATTTAAATCATTATTGTATTTGAATTTGGAATTATATTCATAATATATGGGATATATTTTCAAATAACTCTGAAATATTTTATGAGCTTTTGGAAAAGTCCATCTAGCAAAATAAAATATTCAGAGGAGTTTTTGGCATTGTTTGAATTATTTTAAATTCAAAACAGTGGCAAAAGAATTAAATAAAAATAAAACAAACAGAACAATAAAACAGGAGAGAGAGGAAACCTACCTGGGCCACTTACCCGCAGCCTACCTGGCGCCACCAACCGGCCCAGCCGGCCCAGCCCATCTCCACCCCCTCCCTTGTCGTCTTCCTCCCTCGCCAGAAGGACAGAGGCGAGGCGTGGCGCGCGCCCGAGAGGCCTCGGCCACCTCCTGCTTCCTCCTCGACGCCACAGACGCCACGCACCTCCCTGCCTCTCTCCCTCACTCTCCCGCGTCCTCATCCTCTCCCCGGAACACTCTCCCCCTCCTCTGTTCTCCTCACCCGAATGGAGCCGCCGCCACCGACGAGAGCCACCGTGGCTACCGGCCACCCCACGGCTCACCGACGCCCCAGGAAGCTCCGCCGGTCCTCCCTCTACCTCCTCAACGAGCCACGAGGCCCCGGACGTGCTGCAACACCGCCCTCGATGTCTTCTTCAACCTCGGGACCACCGGCCATCTTCGTCAAATTCGTCGGCTCCGGTGCCTCCCCGAGCTCACCGAGGCCACCGCTGCACCCGCTGTGAGCTCCTGTGCTGTTTCCCCCTCTTCCCTGGCCCGTTTTCTTCCTCTAACACCGATGCCCGTCGCGGCCGAGAGCTTCTCGCCGCCGGCCATGGCGCAGCCGTGGCCATAGCCGCGCATCCCCACGACGGAGTGTTTCACCGTGCTCATAAAGCCCCCAGGAGCCCAACACACCAACCAGCTCCCCCTCCCGCGCACCGCAACGCCAAACCCGCGGGTGCCCGAACTTCGGCCGCCGCGGAAGTGCTCGTCGCCGTCGACTCAGGCCATCCCAGCTGCTGTCGCTGCTACCACTAGATGCGCAAGAACGCCAGCAAGCCGTAGCCACAAACCGCGCTCAAAATGGAGCCCCGTAGCGTTTTTCCGAAACGCTCCGCCGTCGTTTTGGTTGCTGCCGGCGTAACTCCGGCGAGGGTGACATGGCAGATTAATTCGGGCTAATGACGCACTTAGTCAACACCTAGTAACACTGACAGTGGGCCCCACCCCTGGTCAAACCCCAGTCAGCGCTGGGTTTGACCGGGATTAGCTCCTGTGTCACTGACGTGTGGCCCCCACACGTCAGGTTTGACCCGAGCCAGCCCAGTTGACCCTGCTGACGTCACCGTGACGTGGTGCTGACGCCATAATTCATTTCTGGATTTATATTATTCAGGAAATTCCAGAAAATGCCTAAAACTTCTAAAATTCATAGAAATTCAATCGTAACTCCAAATTAAATAAATTATATATGAAAAATTATCAGAAAAATTCAAGGAATCCATCTGTACCATTTTCATGCATGTTAGAACAACTTATAGCTGCTTTTTAGCACAAATCAATTAAATGGCATTTGAATAATCACATATGGAGTTTAAATTTGAATCTTGTATTCAAACCAACTTCATTTAATCTGTTGCTAGTTGCATTAGCTCAAAACACATTCATTTTGCCATGCCATGATCATGCATCATATTGTGCATTGCATTGATTGTGTTCCCTTCTATGTTGCCGGTATTTGTCCCCTCTCGATAGACGTGATACCGATGATGTGATCGTTGACACTGATGAAGACTCAATGCTATCTTCAGAAGTGCCAGGCAAGCAAAACCCCCTTGTTCATTCCGATACAATCCTACTCTCTCGCTCCTGCTCTCTTTTACTGCATTAGGACAACAACGATTCATCTGTTACTTGTTGCGGTAGCTGAACCCCTTTATCCTTTGCATGACCTGTCATTGCCACAGTAAATAGATGAAACCCACTAGCATGAGTAGGAGTTGTTTGAGCCCTGTTGTGCCTACTCATTCATGCTTGTTTGTCATGCCTGCTACTGCTTAGAGTTGAGTCAGGTCTGATTCATCGGGGATGAATCAGAGGTGTGTGAACATGTCCTACTGTGTGTGAGCTAAGTGTGTGAACACGATTTGGTAAAGGTAGCGGTGAGAGGCCATGTAGGAGTACATGGTGGGTTGTCTCATTGAAGCCGTCCTCAGGAACCGAGTTCTGTGTTTGTGATCCATGATTCAGCTACTACCACGCATTGGGCCCGAAACCAATGGACCCTCTCGGCTTCTTAATCACCCTTGTCCTCTGTCCAGGAGTTGCAAGTAGTTTCTGGTGTTTGTAGTATGCTGGAGGCCGTGGGCAGCGCTGACCGTAGGGGTGGGCTGTGATGCGGTAGGCACGTGGCACGGTGTACCGGGCGCCCGTTTGGTGTCTCGGGAACCCTGTTCACATCGTTTGGGGCTGTGAGCGAAACTCCGGCCGGATCTCCTCATGGATGGAACCCGAATAGGCGATAAACCTGGACTAGAGACTCGAGTGTTTAGGCAGGCCGTGGCCGACACCCACGTTGGGCTTCCGCTTGAAGGTTGCCGAGTACATGTCGTGTAAACGGCGGTAAGTGGTGAGAGCGTGTGTGAAGAAGTACACCCCTGCAGGGTTAATATGATCTATTCGAATAGTCGTGTCCGCGGAAAAGGACTTCTGGGTTGCTTATATCAGTTCATAGACAAGTGAAAGTGGATACTCTAAAATACGCAAGATAAGCGTGAGTGCTATGGATGGCGTTCTCGTAGGGAGACGGGAGCGGATCCATAGTGGTGTATTGATATGGTGAATATGTGGACTCGTGTGCGCCACCTCAAAAGAGTTACTTGCAGTCGTAGTTCAGGATAGCCACCGAGTCAAAGCTGGCTTGCTGCAGTTAAACCCCACCACCCCCTTGTTGATAATGATGCATATGTAGTTAGTTCTGATGTAAGTCTTGCTGGGTACATTTGTACTCACGTTTGCCTATTTTATGTTTTTGCAGAGAGACTTCGGTCTCACTAGTAGTTCCACGTGGACTTCGACGTTTAGCTTGTTACCTCAGCTACGATCTTGTGCCCTCGACAGGATCTGGTAGATAGTCAGGCTTCTCAGTCTTTTTCATTTATAATTGTCTGTACTCAGACATGATAGCTTCCGCTTGTGCTTTGATTTGTATGCTCTGAATGTTGGGTCGTGAGACCCCTGTTTGTAATATCTCGCTTCTCGGAGCCTATTGAATAAATTACTTGAGTCGTAGAGTCATGTTGTGATGCCATGTTGTATTTGCACATATCGAGCATATTGTGTGTATGTTATTGAAATGCTTGGTATGTGTGGGATCTGACCATCTAGTTGTTTATCTTTAGTAGCCTCTCTTACCGGGAAATGTCTCCTAGTGTTTCCACCGAGCCATAGTAGCTTGCTACTGCTCCGGAACACTTAGGCTGGCCGGCATGTGTCCTTCTTCGTTCCTGTGTCTGTCCCTTCGGGGAAATGTCACGCGATGAATACCGGAGTCATGTTAGCCCGCTACAGCCCGGTTCACCGGAGTCCTGCTAGCCCAGTGCTACAGCCTGGATTCACTCGCTGATGACCGACACGTTCGATGCTGGGTCATGGATGCCTGTCCCTGTAAGTCTGTGCCACTTTGGGTTTACGACTAGCCATGTCAGCCCGGGCTCCTTACCATATGGATGCTAGCGACACTGTCATATACGTGTGCCAAAAGGCGCAAACGGTCCCGGGCAAGGGTAAGGTGACACCCGTGGGAATACCGTGCGTGAGGCCGCAAAGTGATATGATGTGTTACATGCTAGATCGATGTGGCATTGAGTCGGGGTCCTGACAATGCCCCGGAGTCTCCGGAGTGCCGCCCTCGGGCCTCGGCGGGCTCCAGCCCATGCCTACTGGCAGCACTTAGCTCCGCGTTGGTGAGAAGACGTCAAAAGACTAGACTAGGTGTCGGACGCGGCTTTTCATTTGCTTTCCGCAGTTGGCTTGTTCCCCCTCGTTTGAAAATTTATTGAAGTTGCTTCTAGTGTTGTTTGCCGTCTTCTGCCCGTGTTCTCTGTTTTCGGCTTTTGTCTAGCTCGCTCTCTCTCTCTTGCAAACCTCGTGAGGGGGCTGCGCGGGCGCCCTCGTGAGCCCTCTCTCGCCTGGTTTTCGCGAGGCTCCCTCGTTCAAGTTCACAGCGGGAGCACCTCTCCTAGTCCATGCCCCTCGGGCATCGCAACACAGAGCACCGGGCCATAGCCGGCAACCCTCGCGGCCAAGGTTTGGAAATGATTCTCCCAACTGATCTTTGCAGCTCTTAAGGCGCCCGGCGAGGCCTCTAGCAGGTACCTCGCAAGGCGAAAACTACTACAGACATCCCGAGTTAAGTTGTTCCTACGCGCAGGCACATAACCATGACACCATAACACAGCACGGGGACAATAAGTGTAGCACGATAATTAGGGGATCATAGTCTGTTGCACGCCCCCACGGGGCTCCATACTTCTCTCTCTCAACGCAGGAAAAGGAGAAAAACAAAATAAAGACAGCGCACAGCTCGCGAGAAGGGATCTGCGTCATCCTCCTGAGCTTAATCAGACTCCACCTCGCGCTTCACCGGGGCGCGGCGACGGGATGACCCGCTACCACCCTCAAAGTGGGCGCGGCGGCGTGGTGGCTGATCGCGGCCACCACTGGAGGAGCTGTCGCCGGAGGAGGAGCCGCTGAAGCTCGACGAGCTGCAGTCGCCACCGGGAGCGGGTCCGCCTTAGCCCTCGTCACGGCCGTCGCCAAGGCCAAGCACCTCGTCGCCGTCATCGTCTTCAGGGCAGCACCCAGCGCGGCGGCCATCTTCTCCGAACACCCTCACGTAGAGGGTCGCATCGCCGTCGTACTTAAAGTGGAGGGTGCACCGCCTGCCCAGGCCATGCGCGCGGGCAAACGCCAGCCAGCCCCGGGCCAGGGCCACGTTCCCGGTGACGGAGATCTCCACTGCAACCCAGGAGGCCCTGCTGCAGCAGCCGTCCACTTGCAGCCAGAGCCCGCCGGGGCCAGCGGCCGGCAGTTCACCGGCGAAGAAGCGAGGGAGCTGGAGCTAGTTGCCGGTCGGGTTGTCCGACCAGACAACAAACTCCAGCAGCACCTCCGCCGAATGGAAGCACGGCCGAGGAGGCCGCGCAACCACGGCACGCCTCCCTCCACCGACTGGGCTGCCTCGATACAGGCGGCCGCCACCGCGTGAACGGCCACCACCGCGACCACGAGAAGCCGCAACGGGAGTCGCAGGATGCTTGCGGGGACGGCCGCGGCCGCGCTTGGGCGGAGGAGAGCCAGGCCCTTCCTGGCGAGCCTTCCCCTTCATCGCGGCCGAGAACCTCTTCACGGGCACCATGGGATGCTGCAAGCAACCGGAGCAAGGTGGGAGAAGAAGCAGGCGGGACAAGGGAAGATGTGCAATGGGGGCTTCCGCCCCTCCCCATTTATAGCCCAAGGGAGGCCAACCATCGGCCTCCATGATCACAGGTAATGATGACTCTTTTTGCATGCAGCAGGGACTCGTCAAATCGGGCAGTTGCCGAGGCAGTGTCAGGAAGCGGAGACGCCCACGTCCAATCAACCGCCACACGGCGACCAAGGCTGCAAGCTGTTGGGGCCCGTAGTGCTCCACACTTGCCCTTTGGCTTCGCCGCTAAGCCAAGTCCGAGCGCGCCTTGGGCCCAGGGGCTACTGTTGGCGTCCTGGGAACGGGGGTCCCCAGACTTGCCTGCCTGCGGCCTGCAGCGTGGCTCACCAGTGGCCCAGTACGACCCGTCTTCAACAACAAACGCTCAAGACCATCGCGAGGGGCCAAGCCTTGCGGGGCGGACGACACAAGGCCTCCTCAGGGGCGGCCTCACCAGACAAGCTCGCGAGGAGGCGGAGAGATCAAGGCGAGGGGTACCTCGCGAGGTGCTCGTCACGTGAGCCATGACGATCAAGACCAGGCGGGCGCCCGCCTGCACAGTGTCCTCGTTTCCTCTTTGGTGCAAAGGGGGCAAGCGCAGGCGCGGAGTACCAAGGCATCAAGCAAAGGTTTTCATATCGGTG
Organism: Triticum aestivum; assembly: GCF_018294505.1. Taxonomy (NCBI): domain Eukaryota; kingdom Viridiplantae; phylum Streptophyta; class Magnoliopsida; order Poales; family Poaceae; genus Triticum; species Triticum aestivum. The sequence goes on along the minus strand of NC_057801.1, from coordinate 500,477,348 downwards.
CAATGAGACCAAGACTAGCAGAGCGGCAGGACGGAGGTCACCATGGAGCCCAAGACGGCGTCATCACCGGTGCCTTTGGCAGTCGAAGACCACCTTTAGTCAGGATAGCTTGTACCAGCTGTCCCTCAAAATGGCCGCTGTTGGCTCCCCTCCCGCTCAATATTTGGGAAGAGGACCAGTGCCTCTATAAATAGGGCTAGTCACCATAGTAGAAGAGAGAGAGAATCTCATCTACAGCCAACAGAGACAGATCGACTCCTCTCCAAGCACATCACCACAAGAACACCTCTTGCGAGGTTGTTCTTCCTCTGTACTGTTCATCATCAGCCCAAGAGGCAATCCACCACACCACACACTGGATTAGGGTATTACACCACAACGATGGCCCGAACCAGTATAAACCTTGTGTCTCTTGTGTTGTTCATCGTGCTAGCTTAGAATCGCGGCGAGGTTGTGGGCATGTTTCGGTAGGGAGAAGATCTTCGCGCACACCCCAAAGTTCGAACCTTAAGGGTTTTGTCGGAACCCGATATCCGACACGAGGGGTTCCTCTGGGACAATGAAGTCATCGTCACCAAGGCTAACATCGTCTTCGGAGATGGGTAAGTAATTACTATCTCTCCAAATCCTCGTGATCAGCATGTTCGGGGCTGTATTGACCCTCTTCTCTTTCATCCTGCTCGAACACAAGCTCGACGGGGTGATTGGGGTCTTTGGGGTTGTCCGAAGTGTCATTATCTCTTGTGCCAGTATTGCTTTCCCTTGCCCTATGCGATCGTGAGTGGCACCGCTGACGCTGGCGTTTTGGTGGTTCATCGACGGGCTTGTTCTCATTTGGATCTTGAGTGCCATTGTCGTCCTTCTTCTCAGGCGTATCCACCATGTATACATCATAGGTCGAAGTGGCCATCCAACGCCCCGTGATGGACAGGTTGGATCTTGGCTCAGCCTCGACATCATCGTCCATGTCATTGATGTCTTTGGAGTCATAGTCTAGCATGTTAGTTAAAATCCTCGACAGTGGCTATTAAGTGGGTGGTCGGTGGAATGTAAAATTCCCTACTCTCAGCCCCCAGTCCAAGCCGAGAGTAGTTCGGAGGTGATACTTCTGTGATGATGAGAGATCGCATTAAGTCCAACATTTCGTTTAAGAGTGAAAACCGGACAGGAGTCTGCGGATCTGCGGAACTAGGCTCGGTGATAACCACTTGGTCGAGCCCGATGGACGCAGACCTCGAAAGTTCAGAGTTGACGTCCAGAGGCGAGTCCGGCTTCCCGATGACAGCGAGAGTCTTGTTTGAGTCCGGGTCCGCCGATGGCGCGGACGCATCTGGGCCTCCGGCTAGAAGCTCCTTGATGGGAGAGAGTCCGGCGGGGTTCACACTCCCGTCTTCGGACAAAGCGGCCCGGCCTGGATCTAAGGCCAGGGCGGTCATGAGAGTTGACCCTGGATGGGATCTGACAGTGGATCCGAGGGCCTTCTTCGTACAGGTGGGGAGCACCGGCCGAGGCCGTGAACCCCTCGAAGATCAAATCTCCTCGGATATTAGCAATGTAGTTGAAACTTCTAAACCCGATCTGGTGACCAGGGGCGTAGCTGTCGACCTGCTCGAGGTGACCGGTCTAGTTGGCACGTAGCACGAAGCTGCCAAACAAAAAGAGTGGACCAGGGAGAAAGGCCTCCCCGAAAACAAAGCGAGCCATCGATCCTTCTATTGACAACACAATGGAACTCTCAATGAAAGCACCAATTTCGGTGTCAAAACTGGTAGATCTCGGGTAGGGGGTCCCGAACTATGTGTCTGAGGATCAATGGTAACAAGGGACGATGGGGATGCAATGTTTACCCAGGTTCGGGCCCTCTTAAAGGAGGTAAAACCCTACGTCCCACTTGATTGTATTCAATGGGTATAGGGGTTACAAGACTTGATCTACCTCGAGATCGTAATGGCTAAACCCTAGCTGTCAAGCCTATGGATATTCTGATAGCCTCTATGGACTAAACCCTCCGGTTTATATACACAAGGAGGGGCCTAGGGTTGTAGAGAGTCAGTTTGTGGGGGAAGGAAATAACATATCCGGACATCAAACTTGCCATCCACGCATATAGGAGTCCTACCCGAACATGGGGGAAAGTCTTCTGCTTTTATCTTCACGGCCCATCAGTCCGGCCCATATCAAATAGTCCGGACACCCGAGGACCCCCTAATCCAGGACTCCCTCACCCCATTCCATTACTGGGAATGGAAGTCTTACAGGAGATGGGAAAAGGAAAGGAAAGTGAGTTCAATGCACTATTGGAAAACTCACTGCAACCGTCCGACATCGAAATGACTGCTATGGGGCGAAAACCTAGCAACACCATGATCAAACTAGCCCTATTAAAACACAAGGAAGCAGTGGTTCAGGGCGCAAATAAAGTCCACAGCATGGCAAAAGCAACAAGCTAAGATTTGCTACCAATAATGCTAGACAAAAGCAAAGCTCCGGGCAGATTGCACGACCACCAACGAACTCCAGCAACAAGCACCGCCAAAGTTCAGATTCAGCCTTCTCTAATTGGCTTATGGGCTGCGTCACATAGCCTCAACAAATGCATCATCCCTGCACAGATCATCTCGGTTGCACTTTGCATCATCTTTGCATCGCCTTCTTTCTGGAGACCTGCCCAATACAACAAAAAGGACCAAGCGGTAAACACAATCTCAAAAGTAGCTCGATTTTGAGCTAACAAAATAGCCCAGGTAAAAGCAACTAGACCCATTGTTGGGAATATTCCCCACGAGATGACCCGGCTATGAAGAAATGACCCGGCCTAGAGCACATCGGCTCATGGGTAACCTCGACCCGCCGGATCAATGCAAATGACAGGCCTAGAAGACTAGGGTGTGGCTTGATGGAGGTCGGCTCGAAGGAGGCGTTTGATGGGCTGGCTTGTCGAAGGCCCAAGGGTGAAGATTCTCCTTATTTGGGAGACAAGTAGAAAATAGAGTAAGACACAGGTTGTAGTACGACCCAGAATCTATTATAAACCTAGGGACTCGACCTATAATATAAATGGGAGCCCCTAGGGAAAAAAGACTTGAGTTACAATCAATCGAGAGCTAGGTTAGCGATTTCGCATCCTTGTAATCGGGATTTCCAACAACGTCAATCAAGCAGGAAGTAGGTCTTTACCTCCACCGTGAGGGGCCGAATCCGGGTAAACTCGTGTCCTTCGTTCCTGATCAACCCCTCTCAAGCGGTCACCTAGTTGCGATGGCCTCCAGGCTTAGTCCTTTCACGAGGACATCTGTCGTGACAAAACCACGACATTTGGCACCCACCATGGGGCTCACGCACGGTGGTGCTGAGTTCTTGGAGGGCGCTCTCCCAGGGATCGAGGGATACACGATTGGATGGATAGCAAAGAGTCGTCGAGGCAAGCTCTACATCAATGATTCAGACTGGGGCTCGAGGCCGACTCAATTGAGTACGTGTACCAGGTCCCCTTCGACAAGATCAACGTCTTCATCAGCGTACTCGGCCAATATAGTCTCGAGCCGGACATCTCCTCCAACATCATTGAGCCGGCTTGCCGCGCCAGACCTGGCCGGACTCACGCTTTCATTGGTTTCACTCATGGAGTGGATCTAGCGGGTAATTCCGCATCTGGCGGCGACACGCTTGTCTACTCCGACGGCGAGTCCTCAGTTGGCGATGCCGAGTCAATTCTTCCACTTTTTGATGATAAACTCGGGGGTTATTCCGATGACGAGATTGGTCCAGAGGCCTTTGAGCCGCCATGACATGCGGCGGTTTACATGGCCAGAAACCAGAATCAGAACTTGGATGGTACTGCGGTGGCTCAAAACTCCACTACTGTTGGGACGTGATAGGGACTGGCACCTTAGCGTCGGCCCCTGATGCCGCCAGCTCAGGCCAGACGCCGGTTCAAGCCTTGGCAGAATTAATGACCACGTTGGAGACCCTGCGGGCTTCTCTAGTGACTGCAAAGAATCAGGCTGAACACAACGCTAAAGTGGCGAAACTTCACGAACAGATGGCCAAGGTTCAGGAAGATATGAATGCCGAGAATGTCCGCATGGCTGAGGTACAAGCTCATATCCTTAGGGAAACTTAGCGCCTGTAGGCGGAGACACTTCACCTCAATTTTTGTCAGCACGAAGTGGACGCGATACACCAGAGGAGGCATCAGAGCCACTTGCCATATGGTTACGCGGGAACACATTTATTTTATACGCCGCCAGGGGCATCCATCCCAGGGGCAGGGACACATACGCCAGACGGGGCACCTGTCATACACTGATTGGCATAGGTTGTGCCCCCTAACACAACCCCATTGCAGCCACGACTGACTCATCAACACACGCCGGCTCAACCGTGCCCGGTGGAGCCTGCTCGTTTCCAAACCCCGACGGGACATTACTCCAATCTGGTGGATAACATGCTGGCAGTGAATCAAAACCTTGCGGCGATCCCAATCACTGGAAAATAGCCTAGTGGAGGTTGAAGCCTGGAACGCTATTGAGATGTTGAAGACTGCGATCACCCAACATGCGAACTACTCCTACGGCCAGCAGAAACACTCCACCCCTCACCCAGGTCACAACAGGAGCCAGCACGCCGAGTCACCAGCGGTTTCTAGCAGCGTGTGTCGGCACCGCAAGCATTGCTATTTCTTGAGCTTGCATTGGTTTTTCCCTTTAAGAGGAAAGGGTCATGCAGCAAAAGTAGAGATAAGTATTTCCCTCTGTTGAGAACCAAGGTATCAATACAGTAGGAGATACAAGCAAGTCTCCAATATATGCACCTAGACAAACAATCAAACACTTGCACCCAACGCGATAAAGGGGTTGTCAATCCCTTCACGGTCACTTGCAAAGGTGAGATCTGATAGAGATAGATATAAAAGATCACAAAAACTTAAAATAAAATAAGAGTAAGCAAAATATTTTTGGTATTTTTGGTTTCTCGATATGAAAATATAAGATGGAAAATAGACCCCGGGGCCATATGGTTTCACTAGAAGCTTCTATCTTGAAGGCAAATGATACGGTGGGTGAACAAATTACTGTCGAGCAATTGATAGAAAAGCGCAAAGTTATGACGATATCCAAGGCAATGATTATGAATATAGGCATCATGTCTGTGTCAAGTAGACTGACTCCTGCCTGCATCTACTACTATTACTCCACACATCGACCGCTATCTAGCATGCATCTAGAGTATTAAGTTCATAAGAACGGAGTAACGCCTTAAGTAAAATGACATGATGTAGAGGGATAAACTCAAGAAATATGATGAAACCCCCATATTTTTACCCTTGATGGCAACAATACAAATACGTGACTCGCTACCCCTACTTTGTCACTGGGTGAGGACACCGCAAGATTGAACCCAAAACTAAGCACCTCCCCCATTGCAAGAAAAACCAATCTAGTTGGCCAAACCAAACCGATAATTCAAAGAGAAATAAAAAGATATCAAATCATGCATATAAGAATTCAGAGAAGATTCAAACAATTCATCGGATCTTGACAAACACACCGCAAAAGAAGATTACATTGGATATATCTCCAAGAACATCGAGCAGAACATGGTATTGAGGATCAAAGAGAGAGAGAGAAAAGACATCTAGCTACTAGCTATGGACCCGTAGGTCTGTGGTAAACTACTCCCGCTTCATCGAAAGGGCAATATAGTTGATATAGAAGCCCTCCATGACCGAATCCCTCTCCGGCAGGGTGCCGAAAAAGGTCCCAATATGGGATCTCACGGGTACAGAAGGTTACGGCGGGGGAAGAGTATTTTGGTGAACGCTTCTAATCATTCGGGACTATTTCTGAATTTATAGGCCAAAGATTAGGGCTGGAGGACTCCCGGGGGGCCCACAAGCCAGGGGGCGCGTGCTACCTCTTGAGCATGTGTTGGTTTTCCCTTGAAGAGGAAAGGGTGATGCAGCAAAGTAGCGTAAGTATTTCCCTTCGTTTTTGAGAACCAAGGTATCAATGCAGTAGGAGGCTACACTCAAATCCCTCGTACCTGCACAAACAAATAAGAACCTCGCAACCAACGCGATAAAGGGGTTGTAAATCCCTTCACGGCCACTTGCAAAAGTGAGATCTGATAGAGATAATAAGATAAATATTTTTGGTATTATGATATAAATTGGAAAGTAAAGATTGCAAAATAAAATAGATCGGAAACTTATATGATGGAAAATAGACCCGGGGGCCATAGGTTTCACTAGTGGCTTCTCTCAAGATAGCATAAATATTACGGTGGGTGAACGAATTACTGTCGAGCAATTGATAGAAAAGTGCATAGTTATGAGAATATCTAGGCATGATCATGTATATAGGCATCACGTCCGCAACAAGTAGATCGAAACAATTCTGCATCTACTACTACTACTCCACACATTGACTGCTATCCAGCATGCATCCAGAGTATTAAGTTCATAAGAACAGAGTAACGCATTAGGCAAGATGACATGATGTAGAGGGATAAACTCAAGCAATATGATATAAACCCCATCTTTTTATCCTCGATGTCAACAATACAATACGTGCCTTGCTGCCCCTGCTGTCACTGGGAAAGGACACCGCAAGATTGAACCCAAATCTAAGCACTTCTCCCATTGCAAGAAAGATCAATTTAGTAGGCCAAACCAAACAAATAATTCGAAGAGACTTGCAAAGATAACAAATCATACATAAAAGAATTCAGAGGAGATTCAAATATTGTTCATAGATAATCTTGATCATAAACCCACAATTCATCAGATCTCGACAAACACACCGCAAAAAGCATTACATCCAATAGATCTCCAAGAAGATCGAGGAGAACTTTGTATTGAGATCCAAAGAGAGAGAAGAAGCCATCTAGCTAATAACTATGGACCTGAAGGTCTGAGGTAAACTACTTACACTTCATCGGAGAGGCTATGGTGTTGATGTAGAAGCCCTCCGTGATCGATTCCCCCTCCGGCGGAGTGCCGGAAAAGGCCCCAAGATGGGATCTCACGGGTACAGAAGGTTGTGTTGATGGAAATAGGGTTTTGTGATGCTCCTGGATGTTTTCAGGGTATATGAGTATATATAGACGAAAGAAGTTGGTCAGGGGAGCCATAAGGGGCCCACGCGGGTGGGGGCGCGCCTACCCCCCATGGGCGCGCCTCCCTGCCTCGTAGCTGCCTCGTTGCTTCCTTGATGTCCACTCCAAGTCTCCTGGATTGTGTTTGTTCCAAAAATGATTCTCCCGAAGGTTTCATTCCGTTTGGACTCCGTTTGATATTCCTTTTATGCGAAACACTAAAATAGGCAAAAAAAACAGCAATTTGCACTGGGCCTCCGGTTAATAGGTTAGTCCCAAAAATAATATAAAAGTGCATAATAAAGCCCATTAAACATCCAAAACAGATCATATAATAGCATGGAACAATCAAAAATTATAGATACGTTGGAGACGTATCAAGCATCCCCAAGCTTAATTCATGCTCGTCCTCGAGTAGGTAAATGATAAAAACAGATTTTTTTGATGTGGAATGCTACCTAACATAATTTTCATTGTAATTCTCTTTATTGTGGCATGTGTCGGTGTCAAAACCGGCGGATCTCGGGTAGGGGGTCCCGATCTGTGCGTCAAGGCTAATGGTAACAGGAAGTAAGGGACACAGATGTTTACCCAGGTTCGGGCCCTCTCAATGGAGGTAAAACCCTACTTCATGCTTGATTAATATTGAAGATATGGGTAGTACAAGAGTATTTCTACCACGAGAACGTAGAGGCTAAACCCTAAGAGCTAGCCTATGATGGTATGATTGTAATTGTGATCGGCCTTCTAAGGACCAACCTCTCCGGTTTATATAGACACCAGAGAGGGCTAGGGTTTACATGGAGTCGGTTACAAGGAAGAAAACACAATATCCAGATCGCCAAGCTTGTCTTCCATGCAAATGAGAGTCCCATCCGGACACGGGCCGAAGTCTTGAGTCTTGTATCTTCATGCTTCAATAGTCCGGACGTTGTACACAGTCCGGCTGTCCGGATACCCCCTAATCTAGGACTCCCTCAGTAGCCCCTGAACCAGGCTTCAATGACGATGAGTCCGGCGCGCAGTCTTGTCTTCGGCATTGCAGGGCGGGTTCTTTCTCCGAATACTCCGAAGTAATTATCGAACACTTGAATCGTGTCCGGATCCACAAAATGATCTTTACACACCGCTGTAGAGAGAATGATATTTCACAAAAGCAATCTGCTGACAACTTTTTCAGATGACGTGACATGTCATTACGGTCGGATCATTATTCGAACCATTTTCCCACAACTAGCTACAACGCATATTGCGAGGCGGTTTCTTTGACACGTCTTGTCAAAGCAGAGATCGTGTCCCCTTATCACGGGGTTCTCATCAATACGGGTATGGGTAATCCCACCACGCCATCAATCGTGGCGCTTGGGAAGCAAGCGATTCCCAACGGGCAAGTGGGGAGGTGCACCGCTTTCGGCGCCTCTATAAAGGGATAAGATTTCCCCATTTTCGCCCACGCCTTCTTTCTCCCTTGCCCACTCTTTTCCCCTCGAGCTCCAGCGCCCAAGCCCAAGTCTTCTCCGCACAGCTGAACATGTCCGGAGCAGGAGGCAAGTGGGTGGCTTCCACCGTCAAGGAGAAGCACGTCACAAATCTTCGGGCGGTCGGATACTTGACCGCGGACATAGCGCACCGACTACCGGACGCCGGGCAGGTCATTCCGACCCCAGGACCCCACGAGAGGGTCGTGTTCGTTGCCCACTTCATCCGTGGACTGGGATTTCCACTTCATCCTTTTGTCCGCGGGCTTATGTTCTACTACAGGCTAGATTTCCATGATCTAGCCCTGAATTTCGTCCTCAACATCTCAGCGTTCATCATCGTATGCGAGGCCTTCCTCCGCATCCGGCCTCATTTCGGCCCATGGCTGCAAACCTTCTGCGTGAAGCTGAAGATTGTAAGCGGACAGCAAGCGGAGTGTGGAGGGGCCATGGTGGGCAAGATGCCTAACGTCACCTGGCTGGACGGTTCCTTTTCGGAGACCGTAAAAGGGTGGCAATCGGGGTGGTTCTACATCACCGAGCCGCGCGGCGCCAACTGGGCGGCGGCCCCTGAGTTCCGATCCAGAGCCCCCATGCGGCTCACCTCCTGGGAAAAGAAGGCCCTGTCCTGGGGCGAATCCATAGAGCTGACCGGACTCCATACCTGCATCAAAAGCATGAAGGACAAGAACATCAAGCTTGTCAACGTGATCCAGGTCATGCTCGTTCGCCGGATCCTGCCGTGCCAAAGGCGGGCATTCAATCTGTGGGAGTTCGTCCCGGCCGAACACCAGACGCTCTGGAAGCTTTACAACATGATGCACAAAGGCGCATGGAAGGTGTTGTTCAAGGCCTCCGAAGTACCTCCTCCCACATCCGAGGACCGCGAGCTTCACGCCGTGCGACCTCCTAGTAAGGTGAGTTCTTAGACTACCACCGGATTTGGTTCTTCCCAATATATTCATGGGGGACCCTTAAGTAGTTATGCATATTTGTTTAGGATTATGTGGAGACAGCGGAGCAGGTTTACTGTCCGATTCCGCTGCCAGAAGGCCCAGCTGATGCTCTCCTAACGGAAATGCTGGTCCCGGCGCCGTATAAGGTGCCGGAGAAGAAGGCCGAAAAGAAGGCCCCGGGGACCCGAAAGGGTCTCCGCCGTAAGATTGTGCCAGAAGCTTCGTCCGAAGACGATGAGGCACACTCCTCCCACGAAGGGGAGGAAGAAGAAGAAGAGGAAGACGCCCCATTCGGAAGGGATGAGGGGCCTGGGGAGGCGGACCAGGGGGCCGGAAAAGGCCCTCGGCGTAAGGCCATCATACCCACGTCGTTCGATGACGACGAGACAGATTCCTCTCGCGGAGGCGGGAGGAACCAAGAAGAAACTCTACCTCCCCGTACTGGGGAGGAGAGAAAGAGAAAATCTGCCCCGGAGGGGGAGACTGGGGCATCCAAGAAGGGAAAGGTGTCCCTTCCGGACTACTCCGCCACGGCCGCTCACAGCGAGGAGGGGTGGCTGCCCAGGGGGAAGCCCCCAGTGCGATCGTAAGTGTCCGCACTTTATCATGACTTCACTCCATAGCTCTTTATAACGCCGAACATATATGCAGTCCGGCCAGGGCTCACCCTGAGGTATCTTCCTCCGGGTCCCTGAGTGATTCGGAGATGAATTCGCTTCCGACGACCACTACTCCTCAGCCCGCGGATGACCCGGAGGTGTTGTCCCGAAGGATCCCAGAGCGGGGGGAGGTGACTCTGGAGATGCCCCAAGGCGGGATTCCAGGTGTCGGACACGTGGGGTTCAAGATCCCCGCAGATCGTGTCACTGAGAGCCACAGTAGGCCGGGCTCTCAGCCGAACACTGTCCCGTAACCCTCAATGGTTCCGAACTCAGGCGGACAACCCTTCGTTAGGGAGGGCGAGCCGTCTGCATCGAGGACTTCCGTTGCGCCCGAGGCACCGGATTGTCTGCTGGAAGCGCTTCGCGGCGCTTCCATGGATGAAGAGCACCGTACTCTTATGAGTGCGGTGATTCGGAAGGTTTCGTCCGCCAAGAGCGGACTAACCGAAGCCTGCACCAGCCTCCTTACAGGTTTTGAGGTAAGCAATAAATGTGTATGAAATTACCACCCAATAGGTAGTAGCCCCTGATACTCTGTTTGGTGTTCGGAAAGTAAAACCAAACGGAGGTCAATTATAATCCGCAGGAGTCTAATAATTAATATTCATGTGAATAAGCAGGCTATGCTGCTTGCTGCTGCTGCCCGCACCGGCCGAGGTTGCCGAACTAAAGCGGGACCTGGAGCAGGCGCAGGGAGAGCTCGGCCTCACGAAGAGGCAGCTCGAAGAAAACAAGGGTAAGTGATTCCCCGCTCTTATGTATTTACGGATAGACAAAATTGGTTAGTCTAACGCCGAAGCGTCGTGACTGTGTGACAGGGGCCACTGCCGAAGTGGCGTCCCTGAAGAAAGCGTTGTCCGAGGCCGAAAACAAGGCGGCCTTGGAATGCCAGGAGCGCGAAAAGCAAAGTGCTAGAGTGGGCGAGCTACAGCAAGAGCTCCGGGACCTTGGAAGAAGTACGAGTCCGTGGAGCATGATCTGAAGATGAAAGAGGCCGAGCTTGCGAAGGCCTTGGTGAGTATGAAAGACGCCAAGGCCGAAGCCAAGAAGGCACAGCAGGAAATCCAGGAGGCCAAAAACATAGCAGCGGGTGAGAAGTTCTTTATGCAAAGCAAACATGTGGAGGAGGCGTTTCTTTTACTTACTCGAATTCGGAGCTCTCTAGGGGCATTCGCAGATCTGCCACGCAGCGTATCAGACGTTGCAGAGTTCTACCGTGCCCAGGAGGGGAGCTTAACAGAGAAGCTGTTCTGGTCCCAGTATGCTGGGGCCGAACACCCAATGCCTCTGAGTGACCAACTGAAGCAGTTGGTTGAACTCCACAGGGCGGCCAAACTGGCTATGAAAGGTTTCATAGTCCGGATGTGGCCTGGTGAGCTCCTGCCCACTAGCTACTTTGGCCTGATCAAGCGGATGGTGGATGCCTGTCCGCGGCTTGAAGTGATCAAGCGATCCGTTTGCATTGAGGGTGCCCGCCGGGCCTTTGGCTGCGTCAAGGTGCATTGGGGCAAGCTGGATGCAGAGAAGCTGGTGAAGGACGGGCCGCCAGAGGGCAAGGCGCATCGCCATCCCGAGATGTACTATGATGGCGTTATGAAGGGTGCTCGTCTCGTGGCCAATGAATGTACCAGGGACACCATTTTAGAATGAATTCACTTCTGTCATGTTTGTAATTTAAAGACGAAGTTACTTGCGCTATGTAGCGCTTTGTTATTTAAAATATTACCTTCTGTGTGGCTGTTTATAAAATTCTGAAAGTAGGCCAGTCGTCGGCTTCCGCCCCCACGTAACTAGTACTGGGGTGTTCGTGGAAAACCCGGACACTCTTTATCCAAATGTTTGGTCCCTTAAGGAGGTGTCCGGCGCAGCGAACAAGGCAATCGGACTATGCGGCTTTATAACTTTCACTTAGCCATAGAAGTCTACAATTTTAAATTTCGGCGAAGCCCCTAGAATCCGGAAGGCCGAATTGGGGCGCTATACACGCCTAGATCGGACGAAGCCGATTTATCGCCTAAAGCGGAAAATCTTTAAGGATTTTAGGACCTCTCGAACAGCGACCAGCTCTCGCCACATCATGCCGGTCAGTTTTCGGCTTTCTCTACTGAGGTGCTCGTCCGGAAGAACCGGGACACAATCGCAGTAGTTCTCCCTGCGCTACCTTAGCCGATATAACGGAACATAAGGTACCAAAACAAGGGAGCCGGGCTAACCCAACTGTAGACCCAAGACATGATTCGGAGCTGATGCATATAGTGCTATAAGTTCGGGGTGCCGCACTGTTGAAAGTGTTCGGACTTGTATTGCCGTATTATGGGGTGTCATAAGAAGCCCCTGGCAAACTGACCGTACCAAGGTGTACGGATGCAATATCAAATAAACATTTATGAGAAAAATGCTCAAATAAGAATAGTAAGTTGACGCTATATATGATCTCCCATTGATGAATAATACGTTTAAGCGTATGTTTACAATGGATGCATTAAGCGGAGATAAATAGGACTATTTGACATGTCCTATCAAGGGGCAGGCTGTGTACAGATAGATAAAGCAGGTATAATGATCGTAAATAGATTCCACCTGGGTATTTCCTTCTGTGCACAACGCCTGTTGCCTCCTTGGTTGTCTCTCCCATGTAAGTCCAGCAATCCGGCTGTGCTGAGGATGCTGCGCTAAAGCGATGTCCTGAAAGGTAAAAGGGAAAGATTATGAAGGTATTTGGCGGTTACCCGCACTATTGACTGAGTCGTTGTTGCGCCTCCGCCTATGCCCATGGTATCTTGAGTGCGTAATTGTGTACGCGTGGCATGAATGCTTCTTTGATGGGGCTTGAGCGGAGGCCGGACTGCTAATCACGCTCTTGGCGTTCCTGATGATCCTGTTGCAGGGTGCTCCGGACTCGCTTGATGGTGCTTGAGGTTGTCGTCGCTGGATTGGTGGTTTGCCGGAGGAGGCCGCATTGTACTTCTGCCGCGAGGGATGCAGTATGCTCTTCTGTGCGGAGAGAGCGGTCCATGTTTCCGTTGACTGTTATGACCCCGCGCGGACCTGTCATCTTGAGCTTGAGGTATGCATAATGTGGTACCGCATTGAATCTAGCAAATGCGGTTCATCCGAGCAGTGTGTGGTAACCGCTACGGAAAGGGACGATATCGAAGATTAACTCTTCGCTCCGGAAGTTCTTTGGGGATCCGAAGACCACTTCCAATGTTATAGAGCCCGTACAGCGGGCCTCCACTCCAGGAATTACAACTTTAAAGGTGGTTTTGGTGGGCTTGATCCTTGAAGGGTCGATGCCCATTTTGCGCACTGTGTCCTAATAAAGCAGGTTCGGGTTGTTGTTGCCGTCCATAAGAACTCGTGTGAGGTGGAATCCGTTGATGATTGGGTCTAAGACCAATGCGGCTGAGCCGCCGTGACGGATGCTAGTAGGATGATCCCTATGATCAAAGGTGATCGGACAAGCTGACCATGGGTTGAACTTGGGGGCGACTGGCTCCATCGCATAGACGTCCCGTAGTGCTCGCTTCCATTCCCGCTTGGGGGTGTGAGTGGCGTAGATCATGTTGACCATTTTCACCTGGGGAGGGGAATTTCTTTTGTCCCCCCATGTTCGGACGTCGGGGCTCTTCGTCATCGTCGCTGTGCAGCCCCTTGTCCTTGTTTTCGGCATTTATTTTGCTGGCCTGTTTGAATACCCAGCAGTCTCTATTGGTGTGGTTGGCTGGCTTGTCCAGGGTGCCATGAATTTGGCACGAGCGCTCCAGTATGCGGTCGAGACTGGACGGTCCCTGATTATTTCTTTTGAACGGCTTTTTCCGCTGACCGGACTTGGATCCGCTGAATCCGGCGTTTACTGTCGTGTCTTCAGTGTTGTCGCCGTTGTTCCGTCGCTTATGTCTGTTGCGTCGTGGCTTGTCGTTGTTATCGCGGACATCCGAAGTGCCGGAATGTGGCGCGGTGCTACTGCGAGCCAACCAGCTGTCCTCGCCCGCGCAAAAGCGGGTCATTAGTGTTGTGAGGGCTACCATGGACTTGGGTTTTTCCTGGCCGAGGTGTCGAGCAAGCCACTCTTTACGGATATTATGCTTAAAAGCCGCCAGGGCTTCGGCGTCCGGACAGTCAACTATTTGGTTCTTTTTAGTTAGGAACCGAGTCCAGAATTTCCTGGCCAACTCTCCGGGCTGTTGAGTAATGTGGCTCAGGTCATCAGCGTCCGGTGGTCGCACATATGTGCCCTGGAAGTTGTCGAGGAATGCGTCTTCCAGGTTCTCCCAACTGCCAATGGAATTTGCTGGCAGGCTGTTTAGCCAGTGTCGGGCTGGTCCTTTGATCTTAAGGGGGAGATACTTGATGGCATGTAGATCATCTCCGTGGGCCATGTGAATGTGGAGAAGGAAATCTTCGATCCATACTACGGGGTCTGTTGTGCCATCGTATGATTCGATGTTTACGGGTTTGAACCCTTCTGGGAATTCGTGATCCATCACTTCTCAGTGAAGTGGAGGGGGTGTCCGGCACCTCTGTGCCGGGCTATGTGGCTACGCAGCTCGAATTGGTCTAGGTTGCTGTGTTCGGCCCGGCCGGACTTGTTGATGATGTATCCGGCGCGACGATCATCGTTGCGCGCTGGGGCGCGCCCCCGTGATCCGTAGATCGATCTTGGCTATCCTGCTTTGTTTTCTAGAACATCTTGCAGGTCTTGCCTGTTACCCTGGGCCGTAGTGTATCGGTGTGGGGGTGCAGGCTGGTATTCGGGCTGATATCCCATTTTATCCCGGCCACGGGGTGGCCGGTCAGCCATTTGGCGCTCGAGTCCATATTCCTCGGCTGCCAGGACTTCAGTCCATCTATCTGTGAGCAGGTCTTGATCAGCTTGGAGTTGCTGCTGCTTCTTCTTCAGGCTCCTCGCAGTGGCTATAAGCCGACGCTTGAAGGGCTCCTACTCCACGGGATCCTTAGGCACGCCGAACTCGTTGTCGCCGAGGCTAATCTCGTCTTCGAAGGGGGCATGTAGTTGTCCTCCTCCGGGTATCCGTCCGTCGCCTGTTCTTCTAGGCTGACCTACTCATCTTCCTGTTCCGCCTGCTCGAAGGCGGGTTGGTCAGGGTCATATTCTTCTTCGGCGCCATCCAGATTACTTTCATCTCCGGGGCCGGTATTGCTGTTGCGGGGCTTGGAGCGGCGCCGACGATGCCCATGCTTTGCTTTTCTCCCCGAGGGGTTATCCTCTGTTGCCTCATCGCCATTGGTTTCCTTCGGAGTGTCCACCATATATATATCGTATGAGGAGGTGGCCGTCCACCGCCCTGTGAGCGGTGGCTCCTGTAATTCTCCTGCATCGTCGTCCATACCATCGATGTCTTCGGAGTCGAAGTCAAGCACGTCGGTTAAATCATTGACCGTGGCAATGAAGTGGGTGGTGGGTGGGCAAAGAATTCCATCGTCGTCCACTTCCCACTCAAGCCGGACATAGTTCGGCCTAGAGCCTCCTAACAAAGAGAGAGACTTTAATGAGTTCATCATGGCGCTAAAGGGTGAGTGCTGAAAGATGTTCACTGCGGTGAACTCCATTACCGGAGCCCAACCAGGCTCGGCGGGCTCGGGAACGCGCAGACTGGAACCTACATCTGGATACGAATCTAGGGGTCCGAAGTCACAGGCTTCCTCAGAAGTGAGGCCTGTGTTCGGCTCCATCACCGATGAGGGTACGGCCTGCGGGGCGGGGTCCGGCCCTCCATCCTTAGGCAATGCAACCTGCCCCGGATTTAGATCCGAGGCTTCTACTGGGGTGATATCCCGAGCATCGTCTGATAGCGGGTCTAAGCCATGCTCATCGTGGATGTTCAGTGCTCTTGGCGCAGGCCCGAATTTGTCGAAGATCAAGTCTCCGCGAATATCCGCTATGTAGTTCAAGTTTCCGAACCTGACCTGGTGGCCGGGGGCATAACTGTCAATCTGCTCCAGATGGCCAAGCGAATTGGCCCGTAGTGCGAAGCCGCCGAACACGAAGATCTGTTCGAGGAGAAAAGTCTTGCCCTGGACCGTGTTGTTGATGATTGGAGGCGCCATCAAGCCCTGTTGCGACTACACAGTGGAACTCTCAATGAAAGCACCAATGTCGGTGTCAAAACCGGCGGATCTCGGGTAGGGGTTCCCGATCTGTGCGTCAAGGCTAATGGTAACAGGAAGTAAGGGACACAGATGTTTACCCAGGTTCGGGCCCTCTCGATGGAGGTAAAACCCTACTTCCTGCTTGATTAATATTGAAGATATGGGTAGTACAAGAGTATTTCTACCACGAGATCGTAGAGGCTAAATCCTAAGAGCTAGCCTATGATGGTTTGATTGTAATTGTGATCGGCCTTCTAAGGACCAACCTCTCCGGTTTATATAGACACCGGAGAGGGCTAGGGTTTACATGGAGTCGGTTACAAGGAAGAAAACACAATATCCGGATCGCCAAGCTTGTCTTCCACGCAAAGGATAGTCCCATTCGGACACGGGCCGAAGTCTTGAGTCTTGTATCTTCACGCTTCAATAGTCCGGACGTTATACACAGTCTGGCTGTCCGGATACCCCCTAATCCAGGACTCCCTCAGCATGAATGTTCAGATCCAAAAGATTCAAGATAAAAGTTTAATATTGACATAAAAATAGTAGTACTTCAAGCATGCTAACCAAGCAGTTTATGTCTTATCAAAATAGCATAGCCAAAGAAAGCTTATCCCTACAAAATCATATAGTTTGGCCATGCTTCATTTTCGTCACACAAAATGCTCCCATCATGCACAACCCCGGTTTCAGCCAAGCAATTGGTTCATACTTTTTAACGCGCTTCAGCCTTTTCAACCTTCACACAATACATGAGCGTAAGCCATGGACGTAGAGGGTGGAGTAGAGTATGATGATAGGGATTATGTGAGAGAACAAAAAAGGAGAAAGTCTCACGTTGACACGGCTAATCAACGGGCTATGGAGATGCCCATCAATTGATGTCAATACGAGGAGTAGGGATTGCCATGCAACGGATGCACTAGAGCTATAAATGTGTGAAAGCTCATCAAAAAGAAACTAAGTGGGTGTGCATCCAACTTGCCTGCTCACGAAGACCTAGGGCATTTTGAGGAAGCCCATCATTGGAATATACAAGCCAAGTTCTATAATGAAAAATTCCCACTAGTATATGAAAGTGACAAAATAAGAAACTCTTTGTCATGAAGATCATGGTGCTATTTTGAAGCACAAGTGTGGAAAAAGGATAGTAACATTGTCCCTTCTCTCTTTTTCTCTCATTTTTTATTTGGAGTTCTTTGGCCTTTTTTCTTTTCTTTTTTCCTCTTTTTTTTATTTCGTCCGGAGTCTCATCCCGACTTGTGGGGGAATCATAGTCTCCATCATCCTTTCCTCACATGGGACAATGCTCTAATAATGGAAATCATCACACTTCTATTTATTTACAACTCAAGAATTACAACTCAATACTTAGAACAAAATATGACTCTATGTGAATGCCTCCGGCGGAGTACCGGGATATGCAATGAATCAAGAGCAACATGTATGAAAGAATTATAAAGGCGGCTTTGCCACAAATACGATGTAAACTACATGATCATGCAAAGCAATATGACAATGATGGAGTGTGTCATAATAAACGGAACGGTGGAAAGTTGCATGGCAATATATCTCGGAATGGCTATGGAAATGCCATAATAGGTAGGTATGGTGGCTATTTCGAGGAAGATATAAGGAGGTTTATGTGTGATAGAGCGTATCGTATCACGGGGTTCGGATGCACCGGCGAAGTTTGCACCAACTCTCAAGGTGAGAAAGGGCAATGCACGGTACCGTAGAGGCTAGCAAATTGCGGAAGGGTAAGAGTGCGTATAATCCATGGACTCAGATTAGTCATAAAGAACTCATATACTTATTGCAAAAGTTTATTAGCCCTCGAAGCAAAGTACTACTACGCATGCTCCTAGGGGAAGGGTTGGTAGGAGTTAACCATCGCACGATCCCGACCTCCACTCATAAGGAAGGCAATCAAAGAACACCCCATGCTTCAAATTTGTCACACAACGTTCACCATACGTGCATGCTATGGGACTTGCCAACTTTTACACAAGTATTTCTCAATTTCATAATTACCCAACTAGCATGACTCTAAAATTACCACCTTTATATCTCAAAACAATTATCAAGTATCAAACTTCTCATAGTATTCAATGCACTTTATATGATAGTTTTTATTATACCTATCTTGGATGCTCATCATATTAGGACTAAAATTTTAACCAAAGCAATTACCATGCTGTTCTAAAGGACTCTCAAAATAATATAAGTGAAGCATGAGAGATCAATAATTTCTATAAAATAAAACCACTGCCGTGCTCTAAAAAGGTATAAGTGAAGCACTAGAGCAAAATTATCTAGCTCAAAAGATATAAGGGAAGCACATAGAGTATTCTAATAAATTCCGATTCATGTGTGTCTCTCCAAAAGATGTGTACAGCAAGGATGATTGTGGTAAACTAAAAAGCAAAGACTCAAATCATACAAGACGCTCCAAGCAAAACACATATCATGTGGTGAATAAAAATATAGCATCAAATAAAGTTACCGATGGACGAAGACGAAAGAGGGGATGCCTTCTGGGGCATCCCCAAGCTTAGGCTTTTCGTTGTCCTTGAATTTTACCTTGGGGTGCCTTGGTCATACCCAAGCTTAGGCTCTTGCCACTCCTTATTCCATAATCCATCAAATCTTTACCCAAAAACTTGAAAACTTCACAACACAAAACTCAACAGAAAATCTCATGAGCTCCGTTAGCGAAATAAAACAAACCACCACTTTAAGGTACTGTAATGAACTCATTCTTTATTTATATTGGTATTAAACCTACTGTATTCCAACTTCTCTATGGTTCATACCCCCGATACTAGCCATAGATTCATCAAAATAAGCAAACAACACACGAAAAACAGAATCTGTCAAAAACAGAATAGTCTGTAGCAATTTGTAACTTTCGAATACTTATGGAACCCCAAAAGTTCTACCAAAATAGGAAGTCATAAATAATTTTTTTATTAATCTTATGCAAAAGTAATCAACTGAAAATCACATTTCTGTGATTTATTAAAATTATTCTCGTGCGCGCAAAGGTTTCTGTTTTTCAGCAAGATCAAATTAACTAACACCGTAGATTATCCTATAGGTTTTACTTGGCACAAACACTAATTAAAACATAAAACCACATCTAACCAGAGGCTAGATGTATTATTTTTTACTAAACAGGAACAAAAAGCAAAGACAAAAATAAAATTGGGTTGCCTCCCAACAAGCGCTATCATTTAACGCCCCTAGCTAGGCATAAAAGCGAGAATAGATCTAAGTATAACCATAATGATAAGGTAAATCACGAAAACTCATCTCATATTCCCTATGTTCTGCATCAAGTTTTCTTTGTGGCAAGCAAAAGTAATCAGAAGGGCTAAATTTAATGGGACAGAAATCCCCAAGATCAAGCTCGGGAGGTATGGGTTCCTCCTTTGGCCCCTCATATTGCACACCCAATTCATCATTATAAGCATTCTTTTGGCAAAAAGTCATGAGCCTTTGCTCAAGAGAAAATCCTAACCCGTTGTTTTGAATAGCAAAATCATCATTAAGTTCGGAGATTCTATCAACTAGAACATCAGTAGTAACCTTTTTCTAAGGTTTTCATTATAAGCAACATGATCTAAAGATCGTAAACGCATTATGTCTTCTTGATTAAAAAGGATCGCCTCTATGGGAGGACGACCAGCGTCCACCCTATAGTGCACAAAAATTTCTTTGGCTTCTTTCATTATAAATCTGAACTCATGTGCCAAAAAGATAGTAGCTGCATGCTTAACAGAAGAATGCTCAATATTGGAAAATTCTAGGAAAATCCTTTGTATGAAAGGATGCATATGAATAAACTGTCTTTCAAGTTCAACTATAAGCAAGGATATAGCATCCGCAAGATTACTAGTTCTATGAAGAATAGATCCACCCATAGCAGGCAAAGCACCGGCACAAGTAAAGAAATCTTGAATAACCCCTTTTCCAATAATATTACCACTACCGATTCGAAACTTTTTAGTTTGTAAGATAGTGGGTTCTTCAGTAGGATCATCAAAAGCATCAAAGTTTCCCACATTATTACTATTGTCCTTATCAACGATAACCTCCCCAGTTTCAGACATAGTGGCAGCAAATACCACAAGAAGCAAGCGAAAAAGAGGCGAACGGGAAAAAGAGGGCGATAAAACGCAAGGGTGAAGTGGGGGAGAGGAAAACGAGAGGCAAATGGCAAATAATGTAATGTGAGGGATAAGAGTTTGTGATGGGTACTTGGTATGTCTTGACTTGTGCGTAGACTCCACGGCAACGGCGCCAAAAATCCTTCTTGCTACCTCTTGAGCATGTGTTGGTTTTCCCTTGGAGAGGAAAGGGTGATGCAGCAAAGTAGCATAAGTATTTCCCTCAGTTTTTGAGAACCAAGGTATCAATCCAGTAGGAGGCTACACTCAAATCCCTCGTACCTGCACAAACAAATAAGAACCACGCAACCAACGTGATAAAGGGGTTGTCAATCCCTTCACGGCCACTTGCAAAAGTGAGATCTGATAGAGATAATAAGATAAATATTTTTGGTATTTTTATGATATAAATTGGAAAGTAAAGATTGCAAAATAAAATAGATCGGAAACTTATATGATGGAAAATAGACCCGGGGGCCATAGGTTTCACTGGTGGCTTCTCTCAAGATAGCATAAGTATTACGGTGGGTGAACGAATTACTGTCAAGCAATTGATAGAAAAGTGTATAGTTATGAGAATATCTAGGCATGATCATGTATATAGGCATCACGTCCGCGACAAGTAGATCAAAACGATTCTGCATCTACTACTATTACTCCACACATCGACCGCTATCCAGCATGCATCTAGAGTATTAAGTTCATAAGAACAGAGTAATGCATTAGGCAAGATGACATGATGTAGAGGGATAAACTCAAGCAATATGATATAAACCCCATCTTTTTATCCTCGATGGCAACAAAACAATATGTGCCTTGCTGCCCCTGCTGTCACTGGGAAAGGACACCGCAAGATTGAACCCAAAGCTAAGCACTTCTCCCATTGCAAGAAAGATCAATTTAGTAGGCCAAACCAAACTGATAATTCGAAGAGACTTGCAAAGATAACAAATCATACATAAAAGAATTCAGAGGAGATTCAAATATTGTTCATAGATAATCTTGATCATAAACCCATAATTCATTGGATCTCGACAAACACACTGCAAGTATTACGTAGAATAGATCTCCAAGAAGATCGAGGAGAACTTTGTATTGAGATCCAAAGAGAGAGAAGAAGCCATCTAGCTAATAACTATGGACCCGAAGGTCTGGGGTAAACTACTGACACTTCATCGAAGAGGCTATGGTGTTGATGTAGAAGCCCTCCATGATCGTTTCCCCCTCAGGCGGAGCACCGGAAAAGGCCCCAAGATGGGATCTCACAGGTACAGAAGGTTGCGGCGGTGGAAATAGGGTTTCCTAGTGCTCTTGGATGTTTTCAGGGTATATGAGTATATATAGGCGAAAGAAGTCGGTCAGGGGAGCCACGAGGGTGGGGGGGCGCCTACCCCCCTGGGCGCGCCTCCCTGCCTCGTGGTCGCCTCGTTGCTTCCTTGATGTCCACTCCAAGTCTCCTGGATTGCGTTTGTTCCAAAAACTATTCTCCCGAAGGTTTCATTCCATTTGGACTCCATTTGATATTCCTTTTCTGGGAAACACTGAAATAGGCAAAAAAACAACAATTTGCACCGGGCCTCCGGTTAATAGGTTAGTCCCAAAAATAATATAAAAGTGCATAATAAAGCCCATTAAACATCCAAAACAGATAATATAATAGCATGGAACAATAAAAAAATTATAGATACGTTGGAGACGTATCAGCGTGCCCTGAGGGCTTGTGGAGACCTCGGGACTCTTTTGACTTCCTCCTCAAGTCCTACGTGTGTCTTCTGGTCCAAGAAAAATCATCGTAAAGTTTTATTCCGTTTGATATTCCTTTTCTATAAGACTCAAAAACAAGGAAAAAACAGAAACTAGCACTGGGCTCTGGGTTAATAAGTTAGTCCCAAAATAATATAAAATAGCATATTAATGCATATAAAACATCCAAACAGATAATATAATAGCATGGAACAATAAAAAATTATAGATATGTTGGAGACGTATCAAGCATCAGCAGCATGACCCGCCTCGGCCCACAGTCTCAGAGAGACATGCAATTGTCGATGCGGCCCGAGCAATGCGGGATGTAGAGGCAAGGAATATGGAAGTCGCATAGCCCCCACCCACCACAACCCAGCCTGCATCACAGGGAGCTGGTGTCACCAGTCGGACCATTGGGATACCATGCTTAGCACCTGCCTTACGCAACGAGCGCATGCCAACTGACTTCAAAGGTCCTCGCAAAGTCCCCAATTACACATCCAATTTAGAGCCAGCCGCGTGGATTGAAAGCTACGAGCTCGCTATGGACATGTTGAACGTCAGCAACGCAGTCTGCGCCAAATACCTGACCATGATGTTGGAAGGTCCAGAGCATACATGTTGAAAAATCTATCCCCCCTAATTCCATCATTACTTGGAAGGAGTTGAAGGAGCGTTTTATCAAAAACTTCCAAGGAACCTACAAGCGCCCAATGATGATTGTCGACTTGAAACATTACATCCAGCGAGATGATGAGTCGGCCCATCACTGGTCTCCCCGGGTCGCATAGATTATCCACTCTTCCGACAGCATCATCGCTTCCCAAGCCGTCTTGATCTTAGAAAAGAACTGTCACTTCTAACCGCTTGTCCAAAAGATTGGTCGTCTCAAGCGGAAGGTGAGAGAAATGGCAATCTCAAGGACGTTTTAACCCGGTATGCCGAGTCTGATAACACTAAGGATCCCACCTCCGACGATGAGAAATCTTGCAAGGATAAGAAGAATCCTGGCAAGGGGCAGCAGAACAATGGCCACAATGGTGGTTAGGGGCATAATGGAAATCATAGCAACAAGCACAAGAACGCTGATGGAAATTCAGATTTTGTTGCTAATACCAATACTAGCTTCAAGAACCAGCATCAGAATAACAATTCTAGGAGACCCTACAATGGGAATCGACCCCATA
Organism: Triticum aestivum; assembly: GCF_018294505.1. Classification (NCBI taxonomy): domain Eukaryota; kingdom Viridiplantae; phylum Streptophyta; class Magnoliopsida; order Poales; family Poaceae; genus Triticum; species Triticum aestivum. The sequence goes on along the minus strand of NC_057801.1, from coordinate 500,453,935 downwards.
ACTACGAGGAAGCCCTTAAAGCCCCATGTCCTAAACACAGTTTCCCTGACAAGCCGGCTAGTCATTCCTGGGAAAATTGTTTCGTCATGCAGGAGTTCAGAAACCAGGCTTATCAGCATCATAATGGTGGAGGCAATGGTGGACGACCAGGGAATTCTGGAGTCGGCGGGTCTGGAGCCGGCTTCCAAGGCGCCAGCTCACAAGGGCACTTCCCGAGCACCGACTTCTAGGGGTCCAGTGCGTCTAACTCTGGTTTTCAGGGGACCGACAATGGCAATAACCAGCAATTTAGCCAAGGCAATCATCACCGGGGCAATCAGTCTGGGTTTCAGAGTAATCCTGAACAGTTGAACAACGGGCAATACCACATCTTCACGACTAGTACTTGCAAGTGTGACCGCAAACTCCACAAGCGAGCATCAACATGGTTGAGTCAGCCGTCCCTGAGTACTTGAACTGGTCCGAGCAGTTGGTTACCTGGAGCAGAGATGATGATCCTCCTCGAGTTGAGAATCTAGGTTGTCTCGCTTTGGTAGTGGCGCCGCAAGTTGGTGGATACAAGCTCACGAAAGTACCGATGGATGGCAGAAGCAGCATTAACATCTTGCACTATGATACCTTCAAGCAGACGAATTTGTCAGAAAAACAGCTCCAACCCTCTTCAATCGGCTAGTATGGCTACCCTTGTTGCCTGATTGGCGGGCCCCTTCCATTTGTAGCGAGTTGCGTCGTTCGTCCTATTGTAATGCCATAAGGGGTGCATCCTTTGTTGAAGAGGTTGGACGCATTGAGTAATGGCAGCGGTCATCGCGTTAATGATGGTTAACTTACTGTGGGCTAACAACCTCACATGAGCAGTCAGATGCTTTACTTCGGCGCTTTCTTCTTGGGAATGGCTTTTCAGTCGCCAATTAAACTGCTTCTTTAAAGGCGCATATGAGTATTCGCGTAGACCCCTCCGAGCTGGCTCGAATAGGGGGATGTCTTCGATATAAAACCATTGTAAGGTCCACTCTTCGAAATCCTTCTTTGGGGTCCCGATAGGGTACCCCGTCTCGGCTATGCGCCATACTTTGGCTCCGCCAACCTCAAAGATTGTCCCTCCCTAGGTGCGGGGAACGAGGCAGAAGTATTTTCTCCATAATTTGAAATGGGCCTCGCAGCCCAGAAACATCTCGAAAAGGGTGACGTAGCCCAAGATATGCAGAATGGATCCAAGGGTGAGATGATGGAGCTGGATCCTGTAAAACTCTAGCAAACCCCTCAGGAAGGGGTGAATGGGCAAACCCCAAGCCTTGTAAGAGGAAGGGCACGAAGCATACCCTATCTCCCTTGCGTGGAGTAGGGAAGTTCTCTATGAAAGCTTCGCCATTTGCGAAAGTTAATCCGAGCGAGTGGATGCAAGATCTGAAGCAGGAAGACACCCTTGCGTCTCGAGGTTGCTTAATTGGAGATGAGATACTGAACATCTTGCATAGTTTCCCGGGAAAAGGCCATGGGGGCGTGAGGAGGAGCTTGGTGCGCTTGCCATTTTCCCAGAGTTCTCTGGTTTTTTGGCCTCTCAATGGTTTGGGGATGGAATGTGTTGCCCGTCCCGCTCCTGGTCTACTTAATATGCGCTTCTTACTTGTCCCATGAGGGGCTTTTCTGTAAAATACCACTAGACTATCTGCCTCCTTTTGGTGCATGAAAGTCGAGGGGTATCATTAACCCTAAGCAAAAGGGTTGGTGCTGTGGGCACACTTCGCCATGATCGACAACAGTCGAACTATTGTAAAGCCGAACATAAAAGGGGAGAAGAACTCGCCCCGCAAGCTGGAGACTTTGGGCACGCGAGGCTATCACGATCATGGGCCCCAGCGTTGGAGGCTAGTTGGGGGGCTACCGAGGGTGTCCGGGATTATGGGGCCCTCGAGCTGCCGGTCTAGCCCTTGTGGGCCGGATAGCTGGGCCGCTCTATAACTGTTATTGGAAGCCTGTAGGACCTTGAAGTATGTCTAGAGGGGGGGTGATTAGACTACTTGACCAATTAAAAACTTAACCTTTTCCCAATTTTAGAGTTTGGCAGATTTTAGCTATCTTAGGACAAGTCAAGCAATCATCACACAATTCAAGCAAGCATGCAAAGAGTATATAGGCAGCGGAAATTAAAGCATGCAACTTGCAAGAAAGTAAAGGGAAGGGTTTGGAGGATTCAAACGCAATTGGAGACACGGATGTTTTTGGCGTGGTTCCGATAGGTGGTGCTATCGTACATCCACGTTGATGGAGACTTCAACCCACGAAGGGTAACGGTTGCGCGAGTCCACGGAGGGCTCCACCCACGAAGGGTCCACGAAGAAGCAACCTTGTCTATCCCACCATGGCCGTCGCCCATGAAGGACTTGCCTCACTAGCGGTAGATCTTCACGAAGTAGGCGATCTCCTTGCCCTTACAAACTCCTTGGTTCAACTCCACAATCTTGTCGGAGGCTCCCAAGTGACACCTAGCCAATCTAGGAGACACCACCCTCCAAGAAGTAACAAATGGTGCGTTGATGATGAACTCCTTGCTCTTGTGCTTCAAATGATAGTCTCCCCAACACTCAACTATCTCTCATAGGATTTGGATCTGGTGGAAAGAAGATTTGAGTGGAAAGCAACTTGGGGAAGGCTAGAGATCAAGATTCATATGGTAGGAATGGAATATCTTGGCCTCAACACATGAGTAGGTGGTTCTCTCTCAGAAATGGTAAGTTGGAAGTGTAGGTTTGTTCTGATGGCTCTCTCCACGAATGAAGAGGAGGTGGAGGGGTATATATAGCCTCCACACAAAATCTAACCGTTACACACAATTTACCAAACTCGGTGGGACCGAGTCAACAGACTTGGTCGGACCGATTTAGTAAACCTAGTGACCGTTAGGATTTTCGGTGGGACTAACATGCAACTCGGTAAGACCGATTCGGTTAGGGTTAGGGCATAACGTAATCTCGGTAAGACCGATTACACAAACTCGGTGAGACCAATTTTGGTAATAAGCTTTCCAGAGAGTTGGTCAGGTAAACTCGGTGGGACCGATTTGCTCTTTTCGGTGAGACCAAAATGTTACAAAAAGGAAATAGTGAGTTTACATTGCAATCTCGGTGGGACCGATCGCTCACTTCGGTTTGACCGAAAAGTTATGAAGGGAAACAGAGAGATTACAATCCCATCTCGGTGAGACCGAGATCCCTATCGGTAAGACCGATTTGCTTAGGGTTTGTGGCAGTGGCTATGACTTTCAAACTCGGTGGCGCCGGATAGGAAGAATTGGTGTGACCGATTATGGCTTTAGGTTTAGGTCATTTGTGGATGTGAGAAAGTAGCTGAGGGTTTTGGAGCATATCACTAAGCACATGAAGCAAGAGGCTCATTAAGCAATACCTCATCCCTCCTTGATAGTATTGGCTTTTCCTATAGACTCAATGTGATCTTGGATCACTAAAATATAAAATGAAGAGTCTTGATCTTTTGAGCTTGAGCCAATCCTTTGACCTTAGTATTTTGAGGGATCCACTTTCATCATCCATGCCATGCCATTCATTGAGCTTTCCTGAAATAATAGTCTTGGAATAGTATTAGCTCAATGAGCTATATGTTGTTATGAATTACCAAAACCACCTAGGGATAGTTGCACTTTCAATCTCCCCGTTTTTGGTAATTGATGACAACATATAGATCAAAGCTTCGACAAAAGATAATAAGATTTAACAACATCGTCGCTATGAGAAGTATGTGATAAGCAAGAGCTCCCCCTAAATTTGTGCATAGTTTAAGATTTGCTTTGGACTGCAAATGCACAAGGAATTAGGCTCATGGGTTACTCTTCCATGTCACATACATCTTGGTGGAGCGCTCAAAATGATAAAGATTGAATACATGCACTCATCACCAAGCAAAGTGAATGATCACATATGATAGATAAGATAATATCATCAAACATGCATAAGTGTAGCTTATGATCAAGCACATGATGATCAATGTCTCACAAGAATAGCATAGTCAAGCAATCAAAAGCAAACAAGTTTTAACCACCAAATCAAGAGAAATAAAAGCAACACACTCTCTCTCTCTCTCTCGAAGCCTATGATCTATACATTTTTCTCCCCCTTTGGCAACAAGTTACCAAAAAGTTCATAGAAAATGCATAGTGCTAGATCGACTCGCAGGCTTGATCTTTAGGTGGTGGTGTCCGGATAACTCCAAGAAAGAAGGCTTCAGTTGAAGTAGAGGGTGCTGGAGTTGATGCTGGAGCTGGTTGCACTGGAGCTGTAGGGGCTGTAGCTGGTGCAGATGATGTTGCTCTAGTGTCTGTCACAGGCACTGCAACTGACCTCTGGGCTCTAGGCACTCTGGAAAACACATTAGTGGTAGTCTTGCCCTGCCTCTCCTGCATGTCATCCTGCAGCTGCTCCACAACTAACTGAATCTCAGTTACTTTGACATCTAGGTCATGAAATTTGAGTTCCATGATTCTTTCCAAGCTCTCCTGATTTCAAGTGAGGGTGGCCAATCCCTTCTCAATCCTCAGTGTTGATGCTATTAAGTAACCAAGCTACTCCTGCTTGTTCTTCAAGAAATACTCAGATGCCTCCTCTTGAGTTGGCATCTTGGCAGCCTTCTCCTTCCTTGCCTTCTCCTTCTTCTCTTGAGCATGCACAGATGATGGATCATTCTCATTCATGACAACCTAATTGTCCTCAAAGTCTGGATAGAGTGGAAAATGTTCCTTATCCAATAGATATTTCCCTGTGCCCATCTTTGAGTTAATCAACTCCTGAATCTGAGGGGCATATCCACAACTCCTCTTTTGATCTGCTACAGTCCTCTTGATGGTTTCAACCATAAGGCTCATGACCTTAAATTTCTGTGGCACATCAAACACATGCAACATGTTGATTGCATGCCATCTGATCATGTTGTGGTCACCAGACTTAGGCAATAGAGTGTGCCTTAGGATCCAGTTGATAGTTGGCAGCCCTGAAAGAAGGAAGTGGACTGATCCAAACTTATGTGTCTCAATAGCTTTGTCTGGGATCTCCTTGTACATGTGTGCCATGGAATTGTGGTCCATCTTCTTCTTGGCATAAATATCCAAGTCATCCTCATTTTCCTTTGGGGCATTGATCAAACTTGCCCACTCCTCAACTGTTGACTGGTACCTTGTGTCTTCTGACATCAAAACTATCCTCCCATCTGGATAGAAGTGTGTTGTGGAGTAGAATTGCATGATAAGTTCATCATTCCAGTTGGTGAGCTTTTGCCCAACATAATCTGCAACTCCACAAGCAACAAAACTGTCTTGCACTCCAGGATAGTGCTCTTCATTGTCCTTCATGTAGGTCCAGTCAACCCACCTCATATCACATACTATGGGCTCTTGTCCAATAAGATTGTCTCATAGAAGTCCTGCTGTTCCTTTGTATGGAACCTGTAATCAACAGCAGTTCTTCTCCTTGAGGCATATGGATCTGACATCCTCCATATCCTCAACCCTGAGTCTCTCCTGATCCTCATGTCCTCAGCCATAGGATGGGCATCATTGTGGTCTGGTATCTTGGGCTTGATCTTCCTTAGGACCTGTCCTTCTTCATCTTCCTCATCAGCAACATTAGGCACTGGGGCCTTGTTCTTCTCAGCAGCTGGAATACTCCTGGTATTCCTCTTTGGTGCAAGCTTGGGCTTGGGGGCAGCTTTGGGTGCATCCTTGGGCTTAGATGTTGCAGCCCCTGATCTAATAGCATCACCCATAAGCTTTGGTGCCTTGGGTGCTGGTGCAGCAACCTCTTCTTCCTCTTCAGAGTCTCTTCTCATTGAGGGCTTTCCAAGAACCTGGGCAGTTGTGGTTCTTGCTCTCTTCTTCTTCTTATCCTAAGCAGCTTCATCCTCTGATTCAATGGTAAACTTCATTGTTTCTCCAGTGGGAACCTTCTTGGATTTGGAAGTTGTGACTTTCTTTTTAGGTGCCTCTTTGGGTTTAGTCTGTTCAGGCACTTGAGTGGACCTTCTAACCTTGGGCATAGGTGTCCTCTTGGTAGGAACCTTCTTATTAAGTCCAGGCTTTGTGCTATGTGCTGAGCCATACTCCTTTTTGAGCACTACTTTCTTGGAAGTAGCCTCATCCTCTTCTACTCTATAGTCCTCATCCTCAGAATCTGAGGTTCTCTTCCTCCTTTGCCTGGTAGCAGCCTTAGGCAGATTGCTAGGAGTGCTTCTGCTGCCTTCATCTGAAGTGCTGGAGGGACTAGTGCCCTCACTCATCTGAGCCTGCCCTTCTGACATGTTCTGGCTGTCACTCTGGTTTGACATGCTGCAAACACTGACTGCTGACCCTATGAACAGTTTATAGATGAGATAGAGTGGATGAGCATCACAAAATGCAGAGATTTTTGCAAAAGAATGATTCAAAATTTTAGTTTTAGTTTTCCACAAAAAGCATTTCGGATCAACCGATTTTCAAACTCGGTGATACCGAAGCAGTTTTGGAACCTAAACTGATGAACTCGGCTGGACCGAGTCACAGTTCGGTGGCACCGAGACTGCTAGGGTTTCACAAAGTCCTGAAATCGGTCTCACCGATTAGTAATTCTCGGTTAGACCAAGAGTTACTAGTGCAATGGCATAAGCCAAATCGGTGGGACCGAGTTTTTCAACTCGGTGGTCCGAGATGGTTTCGGCGGAAACCTAACCCTAAAATTTTGAATCTAATCTAATCTACGGATTGCATTGAGTGGATAGGAGTGTTACAATCATGGCAAGAATCAATAAGAACACAATGTGCTAGGAATCGGACGAGGATAGCACAGTGATCGAGTCCATACCCTAGCTTGGCGATGAACTCGCTACGGCGGCAATGGTAGGGGCGAAATCCGTTGACGGCGGAGGAGACCAGCGACAGGAGGCGGCTGGTGATGAGGAGACGATCCGGATACCTTGGAGGCAGAGCGAGCTATTGCGCGGGCGAAGGGGTTCGGAGGAATTTCCAAATTTTTGCCCGTGACTATATATAGCCCGACCCTGTCGGTGTGACCGAGTGGAACAACTCGGTGGCACCGAGATGCATAACTGTGTACATTTACAACAACTCTGTGTGACCGAAAAGTTCAAATCGGTTGCACCGAGATTGAAAACCTAGATCGACTTAGTGATCTCGGTGGGACCGAAATGTAGGAATCGGTCAGACCGAGAATCACAAAGAAGTTTTGGAAGTTTAAGTCTATGACGAATCGGGGACTCCGAGTGCTCCTCACACAGAGTGGTTTGAATCTGACTTGATCAAATTTTGTGATGTAGCATGAATAGAGTTTGAGACGAGAAAAGCATAGATAGCTAGAGAAGGTTCTTAGGCATTCTTGTCCATCCACTTGGCAAGAAGAAAAAGAAGCCAATCTATCAAAACAACAAGTGGATGTCCTCAAATGAGTAAAATATGCAACCAACATGCTCACACAATAAGATGACAAATGAAATATATGGCAAAGCATGCACAACCAATTCTAGCATCTATCAAACAATTGGCGATGACTAGGTCATCTATATATGAGTATATTGACTTAGGAGTCAAATGAAAACATTTGATCATAGGTCATACTCATCGTTTAACCTCAAGTGGGGTTACCACTTTTACATAATGCATTGATGTGTTCACACCATTAGAGTTGCTTTGACTCAATTCTTAGAGTTAAGCTCCCCCTAGATGTGAGATCCCCCCTTAGAGGGATGAACTAACCTTGGGTTTTGTCGATGATGACTTCATGTAGGTGTTGAAGATGTGGATGCTCAATGTTGATGTAGATCATTTGGAGCAATCCTTTGGAGTGAGTTGCACTTTCAACTTACCTGCATGGGTTAGTCCCACAAGGAACAAACAAGAATATCCATAGACATAGAGTGATGCACACACAAAATGATGTCCATGAAATCATTAGGTTACCTTGTCCCTTGCCTTACCAACATGAGGGTTTGTGACTCCTTGAACTAGTGCAAGATGTGGAAGTTGATTGCACTTGTTCTTGCCATAATGATATGAGTGAAGAATGCTGGCGGAGTCACCCTCAAGAACTCTCTAGTTCTTCTTCTTCGGGATCCACATCATCTTGATGGGAATCCTTGGAGTTGTAGTTGTACTTGATGAAGTAGAACTTGACGTAGTCTTGGGAACCCACTTGAACGAGGCCTTAGGTGCTTCTTCAAATGCATCAATCTCTTCTTGAAGCTTGTCGTTGCCTTTGTTCTTGTGGTCTTGTGGTGGAAGAGCATCTTGTACTTGTGTTCCCTTGAAGGAAGTAGGATCATACTTCTCTTGTTGAGGAACAAACTTCGTCTTGGGGTATTGATCTTCTTCCCACTCAACTCCATTGGCATTGAACTTTCGTTCAAAACCAACACCTTGATTCTTCCGGTGCCTTCCTTGCTTGCGTACAATTTCCTCGAATTGCTTACTCCCGGCAAGGCTCTTGTAAACACCTTTCTCTATAATTCCCTTCAATAAGCTATTTTCTTGCTCAAGTGTTACTTGGCTAAGAGAATCATTAGTGGAATCAAGAGAACTACTAGAAGCAACAATATTGGATTTGACATTATTATTGTTACTACTAGAGGAAGGATCTTTCTTGTACTTGTTACTAGACTTGACTTGAGGCATGTAAGTAGATAAGAGTAAACGCTTGGCAATGTAAGAAGAACTTTTCTTACGGAGATCATCATTGATTGCTTTTAAGAACTCATGCTCTTGCTCAAGATTGAGCTTTTCAAAGCGTAACTTCTCATGAGCCCTTAAAAGTTCTCGATGATCTTCGAAGATGGTTTCATGAGCCAACTTAAGAGTGTTTAGTTCTTTAGTTAGAAGCTCAATCTTCCCCTTATCATTGTCATTTGTTTTATCTTGATTAGCATGATTAATTGACATTTCATCATAGTATCCATCACTAGAGTTGTCAACAAGTAAATCATCATCCACAAGCAAGTCATCTTCATCACTATCGAAATCAACATACTCAGGATGTGTTACCTTTGGACCTTTGGCCATGAAGCATCTTCCAATTCCTTCATTTGGTGAATCAAATATGTCGTAGGAGTTGGTTGTCACAAGTGCTAGACCGGCAACACCTTCATCTTGAGTATATTCGGAGTCGGAGTGATAGCTTCTCTCGGAGTGATTGTCGGAGTCGGAGCCGGATACCCATTCACCAACATGAGCTTGATGTCTTCGTTTTGTGTAGCTCCTTGATGACTTGTCCTTCCTTTCCGAATCCTTGCTTCTCCGTGAGGGTCTTCGTTCATAACGATCATCTCTACTCCTCCTCTCTCTCGATGGTGATTCTTCTCTTTTGCTTCTTCTTCTTGGAGAATCTTCTCTTCTTTTGTAGGGTGCCATACACTCATTGGAATAGTGTCCGGGTCTCCCACAATTGTAGCAATTTCGCTCTCGGCTAGAAGATCTCTTGTCATTGTAAGACCTTGACTTGGAGCTCCTTTCTTTGCTTCTACTCTTGTAGAATTTGTTGAAGTTCTTCACCATTAAGCTCAATTCTTCATTGAAGGTTTGTTTCTCACTTGATGATGTGGGGGCTTCACTTGAGGCTTTGTAAGCACCACTTGACTTGTTGTGAAGTTCCTCCTTATCCTTGAGTGACATCTCATGAGCAACAATTCTTCCAATGACTTCCGTTGGCTTGAGATCTTTGTAGTTTGGCATCATTTGGATCAATGTGCACACGGTATCATACTTTCCATCCAATGCTCTTAGGATCTTCTTGATGATGAATCTGTCGGTCATCTCTTCACTCCCTAAGCCGGCAATCTCATTTGTGATAAGAGCAAGCCTAGAGTACATTTCAGCGACACCTTCACCATCCTTCATTTTGAACTTGTCAAGCTGACTTTGGAGCACATCCAACTTGGATTCCTTGACGGATTCGATACCTTCATGCATATCAATCAAAGTATCCCAAATTTCCTTTGTATTCTCAAGACGGCTGATTTTGTTGAATTCTGCAGGGCACAATCCATTGAAGATGATATCACAAGCTTGAGCGTTGTATTGCAGCATCTTCAATTCTTCCGCATTAGCTTCACGGTTCGGTTCTCTCCCATCAAAGAATTCACCTTGCAAGCCAATACAAATAATTGCCCAAACGGTGGGGTTATGTCCGAGAATATGCATTTTCATCTTATGCTTCCAACTAGCAAAATTAGTACCATCAAAGTAAGGACCTCTACGGTGATAATTTCCCTCGCTAGACGCCATACTCTCCTAGGTTGTGAAACCAAGGCTATGACCACCAAAAGCTATGGAAATCAAAGCAAATGGAGACCAAAGCTCTGATACCACTTGTAGGACCTTGAAGTATGTCTAGAGGGGGGGTGATTAGACTACTTGACCAATTAAAAACTTAACCTTTTCCCAATTTTAGAGTTTGGCAGATTTTAGCTATCTTAGGACAAGTCAAGCAATCATCACACAATTCAAGCAAGCATGCAAAGAGTATATAGGCAGCGGAAATTAAAGCATGCAACTTGCAAGAAAGTAAAGGGAAGGGTTTGGAGGATTCAAACGCAATTGGAGACACGGATGTTTTTGGCGTGGTTCTGATAGGTGGTGCTATCGTACATCCATGTTGATGGAGACTTCAACCCACGAAGGGTAACGGTTGCGCGAGTCCACGGAGGGCTCCGCCCACGAAGGGTCCACGAAGAAGCAACCTTGTCTATCCCACCATGGCCGTCGCCCACGAAGGACTTGCCTCACTAGCGGTAGATCTTCACGAAGTAGGCGATCTCCTTGCCCTTACAAACTCCTTGGTTCAACTCCACAATCTTGTCGGAGGCTCCCAAGTGACACCTAGCCAATCTAGGAGACACCACTCTCCAAGAAGTAACAAATGGTGCGTCGATGATGAACTCCTTGCTCTTGTGCTTCAAATGATAGTCTCCCCAACACTCAACTCTCTCTCATAGGATTTGGATCTGGTGGAAAGAAGATTTGAGTGGAAAGCAACTTGGGGAAGGCTAGAGATCAAGATTCATATGGTAGGAATGGAATATCTTGGCCTCAACACATGAGTAGGTGGTTCTCTCTCAGAAATGGTAAGTTGGAAGTGTAGGTTTGTTCTGATGGCTCTCTCCACAAATGAAGAGGAGGTGGAGGGGTATATATAGCCTCCACACAAATTCTAATCGTTACACACAATTTACCAAACTCGGTGGGACCGATTCAACACACTCGGTCGGACCGATTTAGTAAACCTAGTGACCGTTAGGATTTTCGGTGGGACTGGCATGCAACTCGGTAAGACCGATTCGGTTAGGGTTACGGCATAACATAATCTCGGTAAGACCGATTACACAAACTCAGTGAGACCAATTTTGGTAATAAGCTTTCTAGAGAGTTGGTCAGGTAAACTCGGTGGGACCGATTTGCTCTTTTCGGTGAGACCGAAATGTTACAAAAGGGAAACAGTGAGTTTACATTGCAATCTCAGTGGGACCGATCACTCACTTCGGTTTGACCAAAACATTACGAAGGGAAACAGAGAGATTACAATCCCATCTCGGTGAGACTGAGATCCCTATCATTAAGACCGATTTGCTTAGGGTTTGTGGCAGTGGCTATGACTTTCAAACTCGGTGGCGCCGGATAGGAAGAATCGGTGTGACCGATTTTGGCTTTAGGTTTAGGTAATTTGTGGATGTGAGAAAGTAGCTGAGGGTTTTGGAGCATATCACTAAGCACATGAAGCAAGAGGCTCATTAAGCAACACCTCATCCCTCCTTGATAGTATTGGCTTTTCCTATAGACTCAATGTGATCTTGGATCACTAAAATATAAAATGAAGAGTCTCGAGCTTTTGAGCTTGAGCCAATCCTTTGACCTTAGTATTTTGAGGGATCCACTTTCATCATCCATGCCATGCCATTCATTGAGCTTTCCTGAAATAATAGTCTTGGAATAGTATTAGCTCAATGAGCTATATGTTGTTATGAATTACCAAAACCACCTAGGGATAGTTGCACTTTCAAAGCCGAACTATAAGGTGACTCCGTGTGCAGGAAGGAAACCTCTGAAGCCTTGGTGTGCCCTCCAAGTCAAGATGGAAGAATCGACAGATTTATTCCTTGATGGTAACCGACTGTGTGTAACCCTAGGTACCCCTGGTGTCTATATTAACCAGAGGGTTTAGTCCGTAGAGGCTAGAAGAACCATCATCCTACTCATCTAGGGTTTAGTTCATCCCATCTCGTGATAGATCAACTCTGTAATCCTCATACACAATCAATACAATCAAGCAGGACGTAGGGTTTTACCTATTCAAGAGGGCCCGAACCTGGGTAAATAATGTCTCTGTGTTTCTTGTTCCCCATTGATCCTAGATCCACAGCTCGGGACCTCCACCCGAGATCCACTAGTTTTTACACCGACAGGCATCTCCAATGCAAACCCTCAAATCGCTAGCAAGTGTGTGAACCGCATTGTCTGGATGCAGTTTGCCATCCAACGCCATCTCGCATTGGTCTGCAGACTAGTTTGAGTGTTCGTTTTCTCGCAAACCAGAAGCAAATTAGGGGGGGGGGGGCTTTACGAGAGTGTGGACCACCGTGATGTAAGACTCTGACGCCCACGGCCCACCCAAAACCACATGAGGACCCCGCGTGTCTACCCATGTCCCCTTCTCTGCATCTGGTTCCTCCCTCTCCTTTGATGCTGTTGTACCACCCCGGTCGCCCGCCAAGCCCTTGTCGGACCTTCGTGACCTCCACCGCTCCACTCGGTCGCCACGCTATTAGTCCACACCTCTCGTCCATCCACCGAGCAGGTACCATCTGCCAGTGCAGGGGTCACCACGCCCGGCAAGTGTTTGGTGAAATGCTCGTGCAATTTTTTTGTCCCTTCTTTGAAGCAATGGATTCGGACATGGAATACATGTACGAGCACTGTGTTGAGTCGTCCGACGAGGAGGATTATACGGATGAAACATCGATGATGCAGGCGGTCCTTCCAGACGCGAGGTGTGCGGAAGAGCATGTTCTCGGTTTCAAGGGATCGATCAAGGGTCATCACATGACCACTGGATTTGGCAGCGGCCTCCATGTTTGCTAGGTTGATCAGAAGGACAACCTCCTCCTAGCAACTACACTGTTAATGTGCATCAGTAGAACATTGACTACTATCTGGTTGATGATATCTATCCTCCATGGACTACATTCGTTAAGACCATCTCTGAGACGTTGGTCAAAAAAGAGCTCACTTTAACCAAAGATAATAAGGAGCTAGAAAGAATGTGGCGAAGGCATTTGGAGTGCTCCACGTCCGTTTTGCAGTTGTTCGTGGACCTGCTAAACAATGGGACCCGGAGATCTTCAGGGGAGATGATGACATGTTATATGATCATGCATGACATGATTGTGGAGGATGAGGGCGCAGATGTTGCCGGGGGTCTGGAATTTGAGAACATGGGTGATCCTATCCAACTTCCACATCAAAATCCGGTCATGTTTGATAAGTTTGTTTAGATACATCAACAAATTCGGCATCGAGCAATTTATGAGCAGTTCAAGGAAGATTTGATTGAGCATCTATAGGCGGTTAAAGAGGACAACTAGAACATATGAAAGTTGAATTCAAGTTTGAACTATTTAATTTGAAAACTTAGTTGGATTATAATATTTAAAGTATAACCACTGTCGCATTTAAATATTTCCACTCATGAAGGTTTGAGATGCTATTGTTTGAGTTTGCGGGCTCTTAACAACAGAGGCGATGTTTAGAGGCCATGGTTGGATGACCAACGTCCGTATCACTGTCTGTGGATCGGATTCACAGATAAGTACAATGCCCGTTTCGGGGATGGGCTTGAAGACACCCTTGTGGAAGACATTATTAACTTCAGTCCCCGTCTTAGTGCAAAGTAGGCGTAAATCGGTTTCCCGCCTTCAGCCCCACAGTGGGAGCAAACCTACTACTTCCCCGGATAAGATAACATCATCGGCACTGACACAGGACGGGGCTGCAGCTCGAACTCCTCCCATCCTGGTCTCCAGCCATGGCCACCGCCACCTCCCCGCTCCTCTCCCTCTCTTCCCTCTCGGCCTCCCTCCCCTCCCCTTCCCGGGCACCCGCCTCCCTCTCCCTCCGCGCCCTCGCCCCACAGGCCCGCCTGTCGACCTCCTACGCCGCCTTCCCCATCGGTACCGCACTTCCCTTCCCCCGCTCGAGTTTCCTCAAGAAAATTATGTTTATTCATCAGTGACCGAGAATGCTTTCGTCAGGTGGGTTCGGAGCCTCGGCGTCGACCGGAAGGTTTAGGAGGAGGGGGCTGCAGGTGGTGTGCGCCGCCGAGCCGCCCAAGACTGGAAGGCAGGCGGACTCGGTCAAGAAGAGGGAGCGTCAGAATGACAGACACCGCATTCGCAACCATGCACGCAAGGCCGAGATGCGCACCCGGATGAAGAAGGTATATACAATGCCTAACGGCGGGCGTATCCCTTTCTCCATCTTTCAAGTTTTGCCACTAAAATACTCAATTGGCACTGCGTGCCTTGGTGAAAATGGGGAATAGGTGCTTTGAGATAAGCACTTGTTGCTGTGTTTTGGGGAATTTTGAGGGTTGGGGAGTAGAGTAGACTCTATACTGCAAATTAACGGAGTTTAAGAATTTGTAAAATGTGTGTTGGTTTCTCCACTTGAAATACATTTTGGAGTTGCATTCTGTTATTCTGACATGCCTTATTGTCAATGTAGATGGATTTGATGTAGTATTAACCAACAAACGGATTAAATTTGATTGTACAAGGCGAGTGATTAATTAGATATTGCAAGTGGATTTATTATCGGAATATTGCCCACAAAACATCCGAAGAAGGGGACAGAAGTAACAAACCACCAAATTTAGTTTCCGTGGCGTACTTCATCTGAATAATAGGTGTTATGTGTTATTTTAGTAAATCAAATGTCATATAAACTCCATCCTGAATTAGTTGGCACTCAAACGGATGTATCTAGCACTGAAATATGTCTAGATACATCCATTTGAGCGTCAACTAATTCCGGACGGAGGGGAGTACTGGTTATTGGTATGAAGATGGTTTCATTTGTACAAAACATTCAGTTTTTTTAATTTAGCAATCAATCCCAGAAGTTTTCTTTTATATTGAGACCAAATGCCCTAAGCTTTTACTCTTTGATTAGGTTTTCAGAGCCCTTGAAAAGCTTAGGAAGAAAGCCGATGCCCAACCTGAAGAAATCATTGAAATAGAGAAAATGATCTCCGAGGCATACAAAGCCATCGACAAGACAGTGAAGGTTGGCGCCATGCACAGGAATACTGGAGATCATCGCAAGTCCAGGCTTGCAAGGAGGAAGAAGGCCATTGAGATAATCCGTGGTTGGTATGTTCCGAATGCTGAACCTGCTGCAGCTGCCTAGTTTCTGGGGGAGTCATCATCGTAAATTGCAGCAGTTTTTCTTTCATCACATCTTGCCAATTTTGGGCAGCATATGTTATTGAACGAGCTCAATAGACTGCCAGGTCTTCCCCATGGCAAGTGTTCTGGACTGGCTACTGTGTTTATGTGCTTGCTATGCTCTGGCACAGAATTGGGCCATTGCTTGTCTTACATTCCCTCTGTTGTAAAACTTCAAACTGAATATACCTCTTGTATGGTGTATGCAGATATCTTCGGCTAGAGATAATATGTTCAGTATAAATACTTTCTCTCATTACCTTCTTCCATTGTGAAATGGATATGCATCTCTCACATCTGTTTTCTTTTGTACTCCAATGGGAAAATACGACCCTGGAAAAGACATACAGTATAATCCTTCCTGAGCGGTGTATTGCTCTAGGCCTGTTACTACGAAGCTTTCTTATGAGATGGTTTTAAGATTCCCTTGGTTTGATACCATTTTAATATCTTTACAGATATGACCCTAGTGAACTTGTATTAGACACGGTATATTTTAGATCGCACCTACCTGACCCTCCTCTGTTTTAAACATTCGCACAAGATTGATTATCAAGAGATGACATTTGACTGTTGGTTCTGTAAAACCCACCTCCTAGGAGGATTGTAACCGTACCCCTATCTTTTCAATGCAATGAAACGCAAAGGTTCTTTGTTTTTTCTCGAAATAAGAGATGACATTTCTCTTAACTGGAGCCACCTGAGACTGGTTCAATACTGTTATACATAATGTCAACACGTTCTCGTTCGAAAAGTATTAGTAGTAGTAATAGTCGTGGTAGTAGTAGATGATACTAGTAAGAGTAAGAGTAATAGTACAAACACATCATATCAAACATGATATTTGCATTATTACTGTGCTAGTAGGTAGCATGATATCTTTGACCCACTCTATTCAGTGATTTAAACGCTCTTGGCTTGGTCGTGCTAACTGCTAACATATCTCGAGGTTCACAGGTTTGCATTTGTCCTCCTAGCGTCTCCAACACTGACCTGGTGATGATTTATTTGATCATTAGTCAACATGCGTTCAGGTGCCTAAGAGCTTCTACCTCGCCCAAGCCGAAGTATGGTTCTCTTTTCGATCTTTGTATGAAGGCCGAATCCACGTTGCATGGAATTGATGGTTCAAAACTGCGGACACAGACAAATGAGGGCCGGCCTGCTCATGTCTGCAGACATATATAGGGGCACAGATTTGTTCATCAAGGCCGATGCTCTAAAAGAACTTCGCCGTCGGATTCTTGGAAACTTCTGCGCCGTTGGATTGACATCCCACAACTTTGGTTTATCTTCCTCCTCAAGCTTAAATCCTAATCCCCAAACCCGTCTAGGTTCTTCCTCCACTGGCAGCGACATCATGGCGTCCCCGGCTCGAGCTCGCCGCCGTCCAATCTCAAGGGGGAGGGGGCCCATTCAAAACCCAATGATCCAGATGTTTATGGTGACTATATGTTCCGAACTCTGTATTAGCAATTTCTAAATCACAGACGAAATTTATCACCTACTCCCTCCGTCCAGAAATACTTGTCATCAAAATGAATAAAATGAGATGTATCTAGACGTATTTTAGTTCTAGATACGTCCCTTTTTTATTCATTTCGATGACAAGTATTTTCGGACGGAGGGAGTACCAAATAGCAAATGCAGCTTGAAGGGACATTTCTTTCAGCTCTCAGCATTATGTCAGGTGAGCTTAGAAGGAAGAAGTATCGATAATATTGCTACCGATTTACCCGATTACACAGGCAAGGTCAAGCAATTTGCACACCTTCATGACACTGATCAGGGATGCGGCGGGGGGGGGGGGGGGGGGGGGCACTAGGACTAACAGATCATGAATGATAATCAACGAAGCTTGTACTCCGAAGCTGCTATCCAATGTTTACATAGCAGCACATATACGAATCATCTATCTTAGACCTAATAACCTGCTAGGCACAAAAAGGAGACAAAATTTGCAGGTTAAAATCTTCTCAAGCCTGAGAGATTGTCCTATAAACTAGGTCAAGTTTTCATGAGGATATATAGCTATACATAGCTGTGCAAAAGAATCTGGCTGTGCCAGTTCTGACAACTTTTAATTCATTTGTAATATTCTTGAGTCTCTAGTGAAGGGTGGCGCGGCCAGCTCTTCCTATGCTGTTACGCCTTATCCCCTCAAGGATTGAGAGATCATCATGCAATGTGAATGGTGCACTGAAAAGAGAGTTGCGGACATCTGGTTAAGAGCTCGAACTGCTAATATGGTGAGAAGTATGGGGAAAAAAAGATACATACCCATTGAACTCGAAATGGGCAAACTTTGAGTCGTCTGAAATCTCAATTTCCACCCTTGCTTTCCTAGATGTCTGCTTAAAGAAAAAATGGCATTAAACACACTTGCACGTATCTTTTTGCTCGTGACCTTTCTATATGCCAGTGTTTTATGTAACTACATATCTGAGGGAAAGACATTCCTGGCACCGCGTAAGAATACCATACTTTTTAAAGTAGCCGCTACTACTGCTTATTCTAATCTACGTTGCTATGCTACGTTTCAGCAATTATAAACATGGGAATGCCAGACTGCAAGTTGAGTACAAGGGTGATCTAAATACAGTTATATGTTACAGCTTAGTTCCAACTGGCTGGGTTAAGCATCTCTGGCAGTTGCAGCGCAAGAAAAAAAATACCTTGACCAGTACGAATGGAAGGCGGATGCCATTAACATTCTCCGCTGAGCTTTCCAGTGTTTGGTTACGTAACTTGATGTTTTGGAGATCATCAAACTTCAAATGAACAAGAAAGAATCATCAGGAGATATCAAATACACCAGTATATATATGATGCTATCTCCATCCCAAAATATAAAGATATTTTTGCAGTTCAATTTGAACTGCAAAAACGTCTTATATTTTGGGACGGAGGTAGTAGTAAGAGACAACGAAACCAAAGAAAAGTTGCTGCATATTGTAAGCAACTTACCTGTTTTTCGATTTCCTGGAGGAGTGCCTTCTTGTTCCTAATCTTGTTGGTGAGTTCTTTGCGAACTTCCTACAAAAAAGATGGTACCAATCAATTCAAAATCATATAGGAATGGATTGCGGTGCATCTAACCTGCAAAGTAAGCACAAAAACTGACCTCCAGCTTCTTTATCTTTTCATATCTATAATTTGAAAGGCCCATCCAACGTATCTCCTTTTTTTCTTTTGCAATAACACGAAGTGCAATGAGAACGTTGAAAGCATCATACACTCTCCGCCTAATGTTCTTCTCATCAAACTACAAAGATAAATTTGTTTTCTTTTAGCACATAAGTTTTGCACAATTACAGATATGTTTTTTTTTTGCAGTTTGATGAGAAATGGACTTGAAAGTTCTCGGTGTGATTTCGGTCTTGTAGTATTTGCTGTAACTTAATCGTCCAGTTTTCTGCTAGGTTGTTGTGTTCTGCCGTCATAGTTGCAAAAACAGTAAGGTGGTGGTGCTGGTTAGAGGTTCTAAAACATGTGGATGTTTGTAATAAGCTTTCTGGAACCATGACATTTGGCGGGCCGACACTCTTTGTATCAGTTCCATGCTAAATGAAATTGGGAGCCATGCTTCTTAATTCAAATTTTAAAAAGTATATTCAAAAAGGGAACAGAGAAGTCCATATTATACAAATAATAAGAACAAACCCCTTGACCAATATGTGCCATGGACTTCAGCTCTGAATAAATTTCATCTGCAACCTGTAATAGAAAGTAGCTAGTTGAGGTAGTTAATGACTCAAGCAGGGAGAAAGTAAATCAGTTCCCAAGCATATTTCTTTGAAAGGTGTGTTATGTATCAGCAAAAATGGCATGGCAGCAATGTAATAGAAGTATTGATGTTTTGCCTTTCACCATTTAAATGACAGGATAATTATTTTGCATTGGCATTCAGGATGCTCTTTGTGCTTCATAAGCAGACTGCACAGTTACATGTTAGATAAAGTCATCCAAAATTACAGCAAAATTCCATTGGTGTTTAAACATGGCATTCGGGAGTGGTTTATCATGGCCAATCAGTGAAGGATACACGTGTTTGAGCTTTGGAGAATACCTCATTGTATGTTGTTCTTCCTTTGGCTTCAACTTTCTCACAAACTGCAAAATCATGTCAAATGCTCATCAGATCAAAGTACCAGTGTGTCAGCAATTCAAGTTTACATTCATGACAGAAAAACATCTCGCATCAAAAAGGTTACAGCGAAGCATCTAGTACAAGGGTATAACCCCTCTATTGCACATCTATGACCTCACGAAATTTCTATCAACACAACTTCCTCTGACATAGAACCAGTGTACACCAAAAAGTAACCGTAATGAGCAATGAGCATTGCTATATACTGATACATCATATGTAATGTCACCCAACATACCATGCTCTAAATCCCAACATGGCATCAAGCTAACCAACAACGTTTTCTTCCAATCTGACATGAATTTCCTACTAAAAGTGTTTCGCGTGCTTTGCTGTGCCGCTTCTGCAGATGGACTTTGACATCCTCATGCATATACACTGGAACAACCTATCTCACTCAGTGCACAGACATACATCAACCTTGGTCTGCTCAGATAAACATTCATGACTTGTAAAAATGGTTTGACAGCCCCCTACTGTGACAGTATTGGTGGCAATAATACTCCAACATAATACCGTGGAGGAACTACAGCTGATCATTACCACACAACAGCACAACAGAATACACCACAACAACCAAAATTCAGACAATTGAGGACTCAACCACCGAACGCCCAGCCCGGAAAGACCGCACCTAGCTGGCAGGGTTGCAACCGCCGAACATCCAGCCGCCTGCTTGCGGCCGCTGAATGACCGGCGGGGAAAGACTCCTAGTCGTGTGCTCGCAGCCGCCGAATGCTCAACTGGGAAAGACGTCGAACTCCCTTCAAGCTGCCTACTTCCAGCGCCTGAGATCTCCTCAAGCCACCTCTGCGCACAATCGCCTTTAACTTTCTGCTCTCCGCCTCCGTGCTGTCTTTTCCTTGTCCACACAGCCAGCGCAACAGTAAAAGTATCTCGTGCCCCTAGCCGCAACGTGATGGGAACACATGGCACAATTGACGACACCTAGGCCGAGGCGCGCGAGGCATGGTCAAAACCGGCTGACCAACGGGGAAAGGAGCAAAACAAACTCTGGCAACCGCCTCCGATGAAGAATAGCGTAGATCGGAAGGATCCAACCTGAAGACACGTGGACGTAGACAAATGACGAAATGATCCGAGCAAATCCACCAAAGATAGATCCGTCAGAGACACAACTCCACACGCCCACCAATGACGCTAGGCGGGGATTGCTATGGGCTCTCGAAATTGTTGCCCTGAATCGACTCATATCGCTCCACCACACAGCCACTTACGGAAAAAGGCTTTCGCCCCGCTTTATATATAAAGCAAACTGCCAAGCCAACATCCAACAAGGTTCCACACGCGCACACACACACTCAAAGGTCTCACAAGCACAGAGAGTACATAATAGGGTAATGCTGAGGGCACAACACAACAAGCCCTGAAATCAAAACACACACTCAGCCCAGCAACTCGAGCAGCATCTAGTCGTGCTCCAGGGGGGGGGGGGTGGCAGCGGGGGCGCCACGCGGAAGGCCATCAAGCGAAGGTCGGCGAGGAGGGTGTTGATGGCGTCCCGGTCCTGGGGGCGGCTAAGCGGCCGCCAAAGCTGCAAGTAGCCACACATTTTGAAGATTGCGTCAGCCGCACGGCGGAGAGGCACTTTCTGAATAACAAGATTGTTGCGGATGGTCCAAAGTGACCAGGCGAGGACCCCAACGCAGAGCCATATAATATGGCGGTAGCGGGGGGTGGGGGGGTGGGGGGAGGCGTGGATCTCGGCAAGAAGGTCAGGGAAGTTGGTGTTGCACCACTGTCCACCGACCGTCTCGCGGAAGCAGGCCCACGAGAACTGGGCAGTGGAGCAAGAGAAGAAGATGTGGTTAGCATCCTCCACCGTGCCGCACAGGGGGCAGAGCCCATCCCCTGGGCCATTACGCTTGAGGACCTCAACCCCAGAGGGGAGACGTCCGCGGATCCACTGCCACAAGAAGATCCTAATCTTCAGAGGCAAGTGTATGTCCCAGATCAGGCTAAAGGGTTCCGGCGCAGTCGAGGGTGTGATGGCTGCGTAGAGGGACTTAGTGGAGAAGCGGCCAGAGGACTATAGCCGCCAAGAGACGGAATCAGGGACGCCCTCGACGTCCATCGGGAGAAGGGCGATGTCCTGAAGGAGGGAGTCCCAAGCGGCCACCTCAAGGGGGCTGAAGGGGCGCCGAAAAGCGAGACACCCTAAGTCAACAAGGGTCGTCTCGACAGAGACCCGAGGGTCAACCGCAATAGCAAATAGGTCCGGGAATCAGGCAGCCAGGGGGGAATCCCCTAACCAACGGTCGAACCAGAACAGGGTCGAGGACCCGGAGCCCACCGAGATGGACGTGCCGATGAGGAGGATGGGAAGGAGCTAGATCACAGCCTGCCAGAACTGGGAGCTACCAGAACGCTGGCAGAAAGCTAGAGGTTGGCCCCTGAGGTACTTAGTATGGATGATGGTGAGCCATAGGCCTCCCTCCCCATTGGCGATACGCCAAAGCCATCGGGTCAGGAGAGCGATGTTCATGCGCCGAGACGACAGAATCCCAAGACCATCCTGATCCTTGGGTTTGCAGATGTCTGGCCAGCTCACCATATGGTATTTCTACTTGTCGCCCTCGCCGGCCCAGAAAAACCTAGACTGGTATTTGGCGATCTCCTGATGGAGTCTCATGGAGGCGGTAGAAGCTCATGAGAAACCAGAGGAGGCTAGCAAGCGAGGAGTTGATGAGGATTACCCGGGCCGCTTTCGAGAGCCACCTCCCTCGCCAGGGCTCAACCCTGTGCTGCATCCGGGTCACAGTCGGGCGGAGGTCAGCGACGGTAAGCCGTGAGTCACTAATGGGTATCCCCAAGTAGGTCGTGGGGAAGGTGAAGGAAATATGCCCTAGAGGCAATAATAAAGTTATTATTTATTTCCTTATAATCATGATAAATGTTTATTATTCATGCTAGAATTGTATTGACCGGAAACATAATACATGTGTGAATACATAGACAAACAAAGTGTCACTAGTATGCCTTTACTTGACTAGCTCGTTAATCAAAGATGGTTATGTTTCCTAACCATGAACAATGAGTTGTTATTTGATTAACGAGGTCACATCATCAGTTGAATGATCTGATTGACATGACCCATTCCATTAGCTTAGCACCCGATCGTTTAGTATGTTGCTATTGCTTTCTTCATGACTTATACATGTTCCTATGACTATGAGATTATGCAACTCCCGTTTACCGGAGGAACACTTTGGGTGCTACCAAACGTCACAACGTAACTGGGTGATTATAAAGGAGCATTACAGGTGTCTCCAAAGGTAGATGTTGGGTTGGCGTATTTCGAGATTAGGATTTGTCACTCCGATTGTCGGAGAGGTATCTCTGGGCCCTCTCGGTAATGCACATCACATAAGCCTTGCAAGCATTGCAACTAGTGAGTTAGTTGCAAGATGATGTATTACAGAACGAGTAAAGAGACTTGCCGGTAACGAGATTGAACTAGGTATTGGATACCGACGATCGAATCTCGGGCAAGTAACATACCGATGACAAAGGGAACAACGTATGTTGTTATGCGGTCTGACCGATAAAGATCTTCGTAGAATATGTAGGAGTCAATATGGGCATCCAGGTCCCGCTATTGGTTATTGACCGGAGACGTGTCTCGGTCATGTCTACATTGTTCTCGAACCCGTAGGGTCCGCATGCTTAAGGTTACGATGACAGTTACATTATGAGTTTATGCATTTTGATGTACCGAAGGTTGTTCGGAGTCCCGGATGTGATCACGGACATGACGAGGAGTCTCGAAATGGTCGAGACGTAAAGATTGATATATTGGATGACTATATTCGGACACCGGAAGGGTTCCGGAAGAGTATCGGATAAAACCGGAGCACCGGGGGGTTACCGGAACCCCCCGGGAGGTTAATGGGCCTTATGGGCCTAATGTGGAGAAGAGGAAGGGGCTGCCAGGGCAGGCCGCGCGCCCCCTCTCCCCCTAGTCCGAATTGGACAAGGAGGGAGGGGCGGCGCCCCCCCTTTCCTTCTCTCCCTCCACCTCTCCTAGTTGGACTAGGATTGGGGGGGGGGGGGAATCCTACTCCCAGAGGGAGTAGGACTCTCCTGCGCCTCCCCTCCTTGGCCGGCCGCACACCCCCTTGGATCCTTTATATACGGGGGCAGGGGGGCACCCTAGAACACACAAGTTGATCCACGTGATCTGTTCCTTAGCCGTGTGCGGTGCCCCCGGCCACCATATTCCTCGATAATACTGTAGCGGAGTTTAGGCGAAGCCCTGCTGCTGTAGTTCATCAAGATCGTCACCACGCCGTCGTGCTGACGGAACTCTTCCCCGACACTTTGCTGGATCGGAGTCCGGGGATCGTCATCGAGCTGAACGTGTGCTCGAACTCGGAGGTGCCGTATTTTCGGTGCTTGATCGGTTGGATCGTGAAGACGTACGACTACTTTCTCTACGTCGTGTCATCGCTTCCGCAGTCGGTCTGCGTTGGGTACGTAGACAACACTCTCCCCCTCGTTGCTATGCATCACATGATCTTGCGTGTGCGTAGGAAAATTTTTGAAATTACTACGAAACCGAACAGTGGCATCCGAGCCTAGGTTATTTATGTTGATGTTATATGCACGAGTAGAACACAAGTGAGTTGTGGATGATACAAGTCATACTGCCTACCAGCATGTCATACTTTGGTTCGGCGGTATTGTTGGACGAGACGACCCGGACCAACCTTACGCGTACGCTTACGCGAGACCGGTTCCCTCGACGTGCTTTGCACAGAGATGGCTTGCGGGCGACTGTCTCTCCAACTTTAGTTGAACCAAGTATGGCTACGCCCGGTCCTTGCGAAGGTTAAAACGGAGTCTATTTGACAAACTATCGTTGTGGTTTTGATGCGTAGGTGAGATTGGTTCTTACTTAAGCCCATAGCAGCCACGTAAAACATGCAACAACAAAGTAGAGGACGTCTAACTTGTTTTTGCAGGGCATGTTGTGATGTGATATGGTCAAGGCATGATGCTAAATTTTATTGTATGAGATGATCATGTTTTGTAACCGAGTTATCGGCAACTGGCAGGAGCCATATGGTTGTCGCTTTATTGTATGCAATGCAATCGCGATGTAATGCTTTACTTTATTACTAAACGGTAGTGATAGTCGTGGAAGCATGAGATTGGCGAGACGACAACGATGCTACGATGGAGATCAAGGTGTCGCGCCGGTGACGATGGTGATCATGACGGTGCTTCGGAGATGGAGATCACAGGCACAAGATGATGATGGCCATATCATATCATTTATATTGATTGCATGTGATGTTTATCTTTTTATGCATCTTATCTTGCTTTGATTGACGGTAGCATTATAAGATGATCTCTCACTAAATTATCAAGAAGTGTTCTCCCTGAGTATGCACCGTTGCGAAAGTTTTTCGTGCTGAGACACCACGTGATGATCGGGTGTGATAGGCTCTACGTTCAAATACAACGGGTGCAAAACAGTTGCGCACGCAGAATACTCAGGTTAAACTTGACGAGCCTAGCATATGCAGATATGGCCTCGGAACACGGAGACCGAAAGGTCGAGCATGAATCATATAGTAGATATGATCAACATGATGATGTTCACCGATGAAACTACTCCATCTCACGTGATGATCGGACATGGTTTAGTTGATTTGGATCACGTGATCACTTAGAGGATTAGAGGGATGTCTATCTAAGTGGGAGTTCTTTAGTAATATGATTAATTGAACTTAAATTTATCATGAACTTAGTCCCTGATAGTATCTTGCTTGTTTATGTTGATTGTAGATAGATGGCTCGTGCTGTTGTTCCGTTGAATTTTAATGCGTTCCTTGAGAAAGCAAAGTTGAAAGATGATGGTAGCAATTACACGGACTGGGTCCGTAACTTGAGGATTATCCTCATTGCTGCACAGAAGAATTACGTCCTGGAAGCACCGCTGGGTGCCAGGCCTGCTGCTGGAGCAACACCAGATGTTATGAACGTCTGGCAGAGCAAAGCTGATGACTACTCGATAGTTCAGTGTGCCATGCTTTACGGCTTAGAATCGGGACTTCAACGACGTTTTGAACGTCATGGAGCATATGAGATGTTCCAGGAGTTGAAGTTAATATTTCAAGGAAATGCCCGAATTGAGAGATATGAAGTCTCCAATAAGTTCTATAGCTGCAAGATGGAGGAGAACAGTTCTGTTAGTGAGCATATACTCAAAATGCTGGGTATAATAATCACTTGATTCAATTGAGAGTTAATCTTCCGGATGATTGTGTCATTGACAGAATTCTCCAATCACTGCCACCAAGCTACAAGAGCTTCGTGATGAACTATAATATGCAAGGGATGAACAAGACTATTCCCGAGCTCTTCGCTATGCTGAAAGCTGCGGAGGTAGAAATCAAAAAGGAGCATCAAGTGTTGATGGTCAACAAGACCACTAGTTTCAAGAAAAAGGGCAAAGGAAAGAAGAAGGGGAACTTCAAGAAGAACGGCAAGCCAGTTGCTGCTCAAGAGAAGAAATCCAAGTCTGGACCTAAGCCTGAAACTGAGTGCTTCTACTGCAAGCAGACTGGTCACTGGAAGCGGAACTGCCCCAAGTATTTGGCGGATAAGAAGGATGGCAAGGTGAACAAAGGTATATGTGATATACATGTTATTGATGTATACCTTACTAATGCTCGCAGTAGCACCTGGGTATTTGATACTGGTTCTGTTGCTAATATTTGCAACTCGAAACAGGGGCTACGGATTAAGCGAAGATTAGCTAAGGACGAGGTGACGATGCGCGTGGGAAACGGTTCCAAAGTCGATGTGATCACGGTCGGCACGCTACCTCTACATCTACCTTCGGGATTAATATTAGGCCTAAATAATTGTTATTTGGTGTCAGCGTTGAGCATGAACATTATATCTGGATCTTGTTTAATGCGAGACGGTTATTCATTTAAATCAGAGAATAATGGTTGTTCTATTTATATGAGTAATATCTTTTATGGTCATGCACCCTTGAAGAGTGGTCTATTCTTATTGAATCTCGATAGTAGTAATACACATATTCATAATGTTGAAACCAAAAGATGCAGAGTTGATAATGAAAGTGCAACTTATTTGTGGCACTGTCGTTTAGGTCATATCGGTATAAAGCGCATGAAGAAACTCCATACTGATGGACTTTTGGAACCACTTGATTATGAATCACTTAGTACTTGCGAACCGTGCCTCATGGGCAAGATGACTAAAACACCGTTCTCCGGTACTATGGAGAGAGCAACAGATTTGTTGGAAATCATACATACCGATGTATGTGGTCCGATGAATATTGAGGCTCGTGGCGGATATCGTTATTTTCTCACCTTCACAGATGATTTAAGCAGATATGGGTATATCTACTTAATGAAACATAAATATGAAACATTTGAAAAGTTCAAAGAATTTCAGAGTGAAGTTGAAAATCATCGTAACAAGAAAATAAAGTTTCTACGATCTGATCGTGGAGGAGAATATTTGAGTTACGAGTTTGGTGTACATTTGAAAAACTGTGGAATAGTTTCGCAACTCACGCACCCGGAACACCACAGCGTAATGGTGTGTCCGAACGTCGTAATCGTACTTTACTAGATATGGTGCGATCTATGATGTCTCTTACAGATTTACCGCTATCATTTTGGGGTTATGCTTTAAAGACGGCCGCATTCACGTTAAATAGGGCACCATCAAAATCCGTTGAGACGACGCCTTATGAACTGTGGTTTGGCAAGAAACCAAAGTTGTCGTTTCTTAAAGTTTGGGGCTGCGATGCTTATGTGAAAAAGCTTCAACCTGATAAGCTCGAACCCAAATCGGAGAAATGTGTCTTCATAGGATACCCAAAGGAAACTGTTGGGTACACCTTCTATCACAGATCCGAAGGCAAGACATTCGTTGCTAAGAATGGATCCTTTCTGGAGAAGGAGTTTCTCTCGAAAGAAGTGAGTGGGAGGAAAGTAGAACTTGACGAGGTAACTGTACCTGCTCACTTACTGGAAAGTAGTTCATCACAGAAAACTGTTTCAGTGACACCTACACCAGTTAGTGAGGAAGCCAATGATAATGATCATGAAACTTCAGATCAAGATACTACTGAACCTCGTAGATCAACCAGAGTAAGATCCGCGCCAGAGTGGTACGGTAATCCTGTCCTGGAAGTCATGCTACTAGATCATGATGAACCTACGAACTATGAAGAAGCGATGGTGAGCCCAGATTCCGCAAAGTGGCTTGAAGCCATGAAATCTGAGATGGGATCCATGTATGAGAACAAAGTATGGACTTTGGTTGACTTGCCCGATGATCGGCAAGCAATTGAGAATAAATGGATCTTTAAGAAGAAGACTGACGCTGATGGTAATGTTACTGTCTACAAAGCTCGACTTGTCACAAAAAGGTTTTCGGCAAGTTCAAGGGATTGACTACGATGAGACCTTCTCACCCGTAGCGATGCTTAAGTCCGTCCGAATCATGTTAGCGATTGCCGCATTTTATGATTATGAAATTTGGCAGATGGATGTTAAAACTGCATTCCTGAATGGATTTCTGGAAGAAGAGTTGTATATGATGCAACCGGAAGGTTTTGTCGATCCAAAGGGAGCTAACAAAGTATGCAAGCTCCAGCGATCCATTTATGGACTGGTGCAAGCCTCTCGGAGTTGGAATAAACGTTTTGATAGTGTGATCAAAGCATTTGGTTTTATACAGACTTTCGGAGAAGCTTGTATTTACAAGAAAGTGAGTGGGAGCTCTGTAGCATTTCTAATATTATATGTGGATGACATATTGCTGATTGGAAATGATATAGAATTTCTGGATAGCATAAAGGGATACTTGAATAAAAGTTTTTTAATGAAAGACCTCGGTGAAGCTGCTTACATATTAGGCATTAAGATCTATAGAGATAGATCAAGACGCTTAATTGGACTTTCACAAAGCACATACCTTGACAAAATTTTGAAAAAGTTCAAAATGGATCAAGCAAAGAAAGGGTTCTTGCCTGTGTTACAAGGTATGAAATTGAGTAAGACTCAATGCCCGACCACTGCAGAAGATAGAGAGAATATGAAAGATGTTCCCTATGCATCAGCCATAGGCTCTATCATGTATGCAATGCTGTGTACCAGACCTGATGTGTGCCTTGCTATAAGTTTAGCAGGGAGGTACCAAAGTAATCCAGGAGTGGATCACTGGACAGCGGTCAAGAACATCCTGAAATACCTGAAAAGGACTAAGGATATGTTTCTCGTATAAGGAGGTGACAAAGAGCTCACCGTAAAAGGTTACGTTGATGCAAGCTTTGACACTAATCCGGACGATTCTAAATCGCAAACCGGATACGTGTTTACATTAAACGGTGGAGCTGTCAGTTGGTGCAGTTCTAAACAAAGCGTCGTAGCGGGATCTACATGTGAAGCGGAGTACATAGCTGCTTCGGAAGCAGCAAACGAAGGAGTCTGGATGAAGGAGTTCATATCCGATCTAGGTGTCATACCTAATGCATCGGGTCCAATGAAAATCTTTTGTGACAATACTGGTGCAATTGCCTTGGCAAAGGAATCCAGATTTCACAAAAGGACCAAACACATCAAGAGACGCTTCAACTCCATCCGGGATCTAGTCCAGGTGGGAGACATAGAGATTTGCAAGATACATACGGATCTGAATGTTGCAGACCCGTTGACTAAGCCTCTTCCACGAGCAAAACATGATCAGCACCAAGACTCCATGGGTGTTAGAATCATTACAGTGTAATCTAGATTATTGACTCTAGTGCAAGTGGGAGACTGAAGGAAATATGCCCTAGAGGCAATAATAAAGTTATTATTTATTTCCTTATAATCATGATAAATGTTTATTATTCATGCTAGAATTGTATTAACCGGAAACATAATAGATGTGTGAATACATAGACAAACAAAGTGTCACTAGTATGCCTCTACTTGACTAGCTCGTTAATCAAAGATGGTTATGTTTCCTAACCATGAACAATGAGTTGTTATTTGATTAACGAGGTCACATCATCAGTTGAATGATCTGATTGACATGACCCATTCCATTAGCTTAGCACCCGATCGTTTAGTATGTTGCTATTGCTTTCTTCATGACTTATACATGTTCCTATGACTATGAGATTATGCAACTCCCGTTTACCGGAAGAACACTTTGGGTGCTACCAAACGTCACAACGTAACTGGGTGATTATAAAGGAGCATTATAGGTGTCTCCAAAGGTAGATGTTGGGTTGGCGTATTTCGAGATTAGGATTTGTCACTCCGATTGTCGGAGAGGTATCTCTGGGCCCTCTCGGTAATGCACATCACATAAGCCTTGCAAGCATTGCAACTAGTGAGTTAGTTGCAAGATGATGTATTACAGAACGAGTAAAGAGACTTGCCGGTAACGAGATTGAACTAGGTATTGGATACCGACGATCGAATCTCGGGCAAATAACATACCGATGACAAAGGGAACAACGTATGTTGTTATGCGGTCTGACCGATAAAGATCTTCGTAGAATATGTAGGAGCCAATATGGGCATCCAGGTCCCGCTATTGGTTATTGACCGGAGACGTGTCTCGGTCATGTCTACATTGTTCTCGAACCCGTAGGGTCCGCACGCTTAAGGTTACGATGACAGTTACATTATGAGTTTATGCATTTTGATGTACCGAAGGTTGTTCGGAGTCCCGGATGTGATCACGGACATGACGAGGAGTCTCGAAATGGTCGAGACGTAAAGATTGATATATTGGATGACTATATTCGGACACCGGAAGGGTTCCAGAAGAGTATCGGATAAAACCGGAGCACCGGGGGGTTACCGGAACCCCCCGGGAGGTTAATGGGCCTTATGGGCCTAATGTGGAGAAGAGGAAGGGGCTGCCAGGGCAGGCCGCGCGCCCCCTCTCCCCCTAGTCCGAATTGGACAAGGAGGGAGGGGCGGCGCCCCCCCTTTCCTTCTCTCCCTCCACCTCTCCTAGTTGGACTAGGATTGGGGGGGGGGATCCTACTCCCAGAGGGAGTAGGACTCTCCTGCGCCTCCCCTCCTTGGCCGGCCGCACCCCCCCTTGGATCCTTTATATACGGGGGCAGGGGGGCACCCTAGAACACACAAGTTGATCCACGTGATCTGTTCCTTAGCCGTGTGCGGTGCCCCCTGCCACCATATTCCTCAATAATACTGTAGCGGATTTTAGGCGAAGCCCTGCTGTTGTAGTTCATCAAGATCGTCACCACGCCGTCGTGCTGACGGAACTCTTCCCCGACACTTTGCTGGATCGGAGTCCGGGGATCGTCATCGAGCTGAACGTGTGCTCGAACTCGGAGGTGCCGTATTTTCGGTGCTTGATCGGTTGGATCGTGAAGACATACGACTACTTTCTCTACGTCGTGTCATCGCTTCCGCAGTCGGTCTGCGTTGGGTACGTAGACAACACTCTCCCCCTCGTTGCTATGCATCACATGATCTTGCGTGTGCGTAGGAAATTTTTTGAAATTACTACGAAACCGAACAGAAGGTACCTAGGCGGCAGTTCAGCCGGTCAGCAATGTCCTGGGCCTCCTCCGGAGGATAGCCAAGGATCATCACTTTGCTCTTATCGAAGTTGATAGTGAGCCCAGACATCTGCTGGAAGGAGAGGAGGAACTTCAAGTTAGCTATGTCGGAAGCGGATCCCTCCACCATTATTATGGTGTCGTCAGCATATTGTAGGAGGGAGACCCCTCCCGCTCCTACCAGATGGGGGACTAAGCCTTGGATATGACCAGAAGCTTCGGCCTTGTCCAAGATGATAGCAAGGGCATTGACCACCATGTTGAACAGAAACGAGGAAAACGGGTCACCCTGGCGAACCCCACAAAGGGTGGGGAAGTATGACCCGATCTCCCCGTTAATGTTAACCGCGGTCCGACCGCGAGAGACGAGCTGCATAACGCGGGTCACCCACCGGTCATCGAAACCCTTGCGGAGCAAGACTTCCTGCAGGAAGGGCCAGTGAACCGTATCATAGGCTTTATGGAAGTCGAGCTTCAGGAAGACCGCACGAAGGTGCTTGGCCCGGACTTCATGAAGGACTTCGTGGAAGACCAAGACCCCATCCAAAATAAACCGCCCTTAAATGAAGGCGGATTGGTTGGGGTGGGTGACGGAGTCAGCTAGAAGGGTCACCCTATTGGCGTACCCTTTAGCCAAAATCCGGAAAATCACATTAATCACCGTGATAGGACGAAACTGGCGGATGTCCGAAGCGCCCGGAACTTTAGGGATGAGGGTGATGACCCCATAGTTCAGGCGCCCAAGGTCCATGGTCCCCGAGAAGAACTCGTCGAAGAGGGCCATGACCTCCAGTTTGATGGTTTGCCAGAACGATTTGAAAAAGGTTACTAGAAAACCATCCGGACCCGGTGCCGAGGAGGGGTTCATGCCCTTGATCGTCGCGAGAACCTCATCCTCCGAGAAAGGTGCCACCAAGGCGGCATTAGTCTCGGCGGATACTAACTGGCCCACCGACCAGGTATCGGGGGCCAGTGCAGCACCACCCCGTGGGGTGGGGGAGAATAGGGCTTTATAGAAGCCATATACACGAGCTCGGATGTCCGAGGGGCGAACGAGCTGGGCATCTCCATCCCACAGGGAGTGGATGGAGTTCCGTCGTCGCCGCCCATTGGCAATAGCCTGGAAGTAAGCCGTATTAGCGTCCCCACGGAGCACCCATCGTTGGGTGCCGCGGAGCCTCCAGTACGTTTCCTCGTCCGTGTAGATGGCCGAGAGCTGATCCTCGAGATCATATCTCAACATCCATTCATCCGGGGAGATTCCGGAAGTGTCAGCGCGGGTGTCCAGGGCTTGGGTGGCAGTCAAGAGGGCTTTCTTGCGATCGCGGAGGTCTCGGCCAAGGTTCGCGCCCCACCCCTTCATAAATTGCGGGCAAGCTTGGCGCAAAACTGCCACGAGTCAACAGCGGACACGGAGCGGTGGGGAGAATTACGTGCAGCGAACCACTTAGCCCACCCATCAGCAGATCACTACACAAAGCACAGCGCGTTGACCAAGTCAAAACCGTGGACTAAATCTCAAATTGACGACATCAATTGATTGAGAGAGCTTACACCCCTACGGAGCTTATAGTGAATTAAAGGACGTTCAGACCAAATCCACAGGGAAACAGAATTGGCACCCCCCCCCCCCCCCCCCCCCGAACCACCAATTGCCAAGCTGTGAATTCCTCAGCCACACCCTGCACCTTCTAGACTAAATTGGCGATTCTACAATTCAATCAATTGAGGTAAACAAAGCAATATTCTCCTACAAAATCCCTCAACAAATGGAACCTACAAGAAGATTGGAATCGGCTACAGCAATAGCCAGAGCAAAGAAAGCAATGGAATCCCACACATCATCTATGAAGAACACCAGATTAGGCATCAAATCGCCCAAACTGGTTCCTTCCAGAAACGTTCTCCAAACAGCCGAGCAATATATGCACTATGAACGACGCCAGTTAATTAGTAAACACTCGAGCTTTAACCATGGCGCATCATCTGACCTATTTTGCTGTACTCGCGGAGCCCCCAACCGGTGATCCTCGGTGCCGCAGCCTTCTCCTTCTTCCTATCTTTATCCGGGTCAACAGCCTCCTTCCTTTGGACCGCATTTCCGCCGCTGCATCAATCAAGAAACCCAAAAAAATCCCCTCACCTAAAGCCTCGATACGAAGGATTTGATCAAGGAACCGAGAGCAAGGATGAGATGGCGGTTACCGTTCGGGAAGCGGGGGGACGCTGGAAGCTTCTAGAATGTGCACGCCGGTCAGGTCCAGTGCGGCGGGAGCGGCCGCAGCAGCTCCGCCGCGGGGAGGCGCCATTGCGGTTCGAATGATGTTTCGGCTGGCCAGAGAGGGGGGAAGAAAGAGATTGTGTAAAAGTTGCTTTTTTCACCCTTTACCAGAGTAGTACTGTAACTTTCAAGGAGGAGAGGACAGGTCGTGGACATTTATTACCTGTTCACACCTGTAAATTTCAGGAAAAAAGGAATTCATGAGGGTTGAAATCCTACCAAATTAGAAATAATACCAAAAACAATACAAATTCCACTTGATTCAAATAGGCCCTTAAAACATACGAAACTACTTTCGGAACCACGGTGCTCGACCGATTCATGCACGATGCATATTCGAACGATGTTCTAAAGTGTGCCTTCTCACACCAATGGCTAGATTAACAACATCGTCCACAAATCATGCAGCTTACATCGTGTGTATAGCATCGTTCTAAACACATACAGTGTGATACTATTGAAAACATAAACTTGCTTCTAAAACATATTCTCTTTGTTATTCGCAAAAAAAAACATATTCTCTTTGTTTCATTTCACTTTTCATATTAAAAAATCTATTATATCAACGAAAATTATGAAGTGTTGTTTAGACTAGGTAATGGTGATGTCCTGCCTCATAAGTGCCATAAATCTCGTGCATGTATTGCCTCACTACGCCTCCACCTTCTGGCTTCTAATACACAATGAAAGAAAAGGTAGGAAAATAATAATACACAATTAGATGTAAATTAAAAGCGGTAGAAGTACTTATAGAAAACTATATATATCCATATGACCCACACATTTGGTAACCTTTCATGCGTAGAAGCATTTCAAGCATCCAGCTCCCTACATAACGATGGACCATATTAGTGTTGAAGGGCACTATAGAAATTAAACCCTATTACCTAGTACTACCCATGAGTCAGAGTCCCCGTAACCCCTTGAGCCGCGCTCCCTCCAGGGCGATTGGGGGGCGGGCGGTGGGTGGGGGGAGGGGGGCTAGCCCCCTACCGCCGCCTCCCTCCTCCTCGCCCCTCGTCGTCCCCAATGGCGGATGCAGGGTAAGCCCGTGCACCATCGGTGATGGGAATGGCGGGGATCTGGTCGTGTTGTTGCTGCCTAGAGGGGTAGGAGGTGCGAGATCCTCCTCCGTCGATCGTTTATCCAGGAGACAATCGTGGGATGCTGAGTCGGCAGGGGGTGCAGCCGGTCAACAGAGTGACAGAGTCCTGGATTAGGGGGTGCTCGGCATGTCAGTTGCCCATCCTTTGGGTTGGGCTGAGGACCCCCCCCCCCCCTAAGCCTATCCCTGGCGGGCCTCGTTTGTCTTATCCAGAAGCATTAAGAAGGAATGACACGGAGACTTGACATATACTCCAAGACGTAGACATAGTACTCAACACATTTGCCCCTTAGATACGACCAACCATGTGTAAACCCTAGGTACCCCGGTGTCTATATAAACTGAGGTGCCGGAGGCGTAGAGGGGAAATTCATTCACATCTGATCTCGTGGTAGCTCACCTTGATGTGGAACGAAGCATGAAAATCAAAAAAAAATCCTACGAACACCCAAGATCTAATCTAGAAGATGCATAGCAATGAGAGGGGGTGTGTCTACATATTGATACGTCCATTTTGCATCATGCTTTCCTATTGTTATTTATAATGTTTTTATGCTTAATAATGTTTTTTGGAGTATTTTTAATGCCCTTTCTCTCATAATATGCAAGGTTTACACAAAGAGGGAGAAAACCGACAGCTGGAATTCTGGACCTGGAAAAGCTACGTCAGAGTTACCTATTCCACACATCTTCAATGAGCTGAAAATGTACAGAGAATTGTTTTTGCAATATATAAAAAGTATTGGAGCAAATAACTAACGAAGGAGGCCCACCAGGTGAACACAACCCACCTGGGCGCGCCAGGCCCCCCAGGCGTGCCGTGGTGGGTTGTGCCCTCCTCGGCCCACCTTTGGTGCCCATCTTCTGGTATATAGGTCATTTTGACCTAGAAAAAATCAGGAGGGGACTTTCGGGATGAAGCACCACCTTCTCGAGGCGGAACTTGGGCAGGAACACTTTTGCCTTCCGGCGGAGCGATTCTGCCAGGGGAACTTCCCTCCCAGAGGGGGAAAACATCATCATCGTCATCACCAATAACTCTCCCATCTTTGGGAGGGTAACCTCCATCAACATCTTCAACAATACCATCTCCTCTCAAACCCTAGTTCATCTCTTGTGTTCAATCTTTATACTGGAACATTAGATTGGTACTTGTGGGTGACTAGTAGTGCTGATTACATCTTGTAGTTGATTACTATATGGTTTATTTGGTTGAAGATTATATGATCATATCCATTATGCTATTTAATACCCCTCTGATCTTGAGCATGATTATCATTTGTGAGTAGTTATTTTGTTCTGAGGTCATGGAAGAAATCTTGTTGCAAGTAATAATGCGAACTCGATATGTGTTCGATATTTTGATGATATGTTGTGATTCCCTTAGTGGTGTCATGTGAACGTCGACTACATGGCACTTCACCTTATTAGGGCCTAAGGGAATGCATTGTGGAGTAGTTATTAGATGATGGGTTGCTAGAGTGACAGAAGCTTAAACCCTAGTTTATGCGCTATTTCGTAAGGGACTGATTTGGATCCAAAAGTTTAATGTCATGGTTAGATTTTATCTTAATACTTTTCTCGTAGTTGCGGATGCTTGGGAGGGGGTTAATCATAAGTAGGAGGTTTGTTCAAGTAAGAACAACACCTAAGCATCGGTCCATCCACATATCAAATTATCAAAGTAGTGAACACGAATCAAACCAACATGATGAAAGTGACTAGATGAAATTCCCGTGTATCCTCAAGAACGCTTTGCTTATCATAAGAGACCGTTTTGGCATGTCCTTTGCCACAAAAGGATTGGGCTACCTTGCTGCACTTTATTTACCGTCACCGTTATTTGCTCATTACAAATTATCTTGCTATCAAACTACTTGTTGCCGACAATTTCAGCGCTTGTAGAGAGTACCTTGCTGAAAACCACTTGTCATTTCCTTCTGCTCCTTGTTGGGTTCGACACTCTTACTTATCTAAAGGACTACAGTTGATTCCCTATACTTTTGGGTCATCAAGGCTCTTTTCTGGCGCCGTTGCCGGGGAGTGAAGTGCTCTCGATAAGTGGAAATTGGTAAGGGAAATTTATTACTACGTGCTGAAATTTATTGTCTCTTGTTGCTATGGGGAACAATCCTTTGAGGGGTTTGTTCGGGGTATCTTCACCTCAACCGGAACCACAATTAGTTTCCACTCAACCTACCGCGCCTACCGAAAATATTGGTTACGAAATTCCTTCAGGTATTATAGAACAACTGCTAGCTAATCTTTATGCAGGAGATGGAACTGAACATCCAGATATGCACTTAATATATGTGGATGAAATTTGTGGATTACTTAAGCTTGCAGGTTTATCCGGAGATGAAGCTAAGAATAAGGTTTTTCCTTTATCTTTGAAGGGAAACCATTGACATGGTATAGGCTATGTGATGATATTGGATCTTGGAATTGGAATCGATTGAAATTGGAATTTCACCAAAAAAAATTATCCTGTGCGTCGAGTTCATCATGATCAGAGTTATATATATAATTTTTGGCCTCGTGAAGGAGAAAGTATTGCACTAGCTTTGGGGGGGGGGGCTTAAGTCAATGTTATACTCATGCCCCAATCATGAGCTCTCAAGAGGTATTATTATTCAGAATTTTTATGCTCAGCTTTCTCGTGATGATCAATCCATGCTCGATACTTCTTGTACTAGTTCTTTTATGAAGAAGACTATTGAATTCATGTGGGATCTTTTAGAAAGAATTAAACGCAACTCTGAAGATTGGTAACTCAAGAAGGTAAAGAGTTAGGTATTAAGCTTGAGTTGATTGTGTTAAATCTTTTATGAATACTGATGCTTTTCAAAAGTTTAGCACTAAATATGGACTTGACTCTGAGATAGTAACCTCTTTTTGTGAATCATTTGCTACTCATGTTGATCTCCCTAAGGAGAAGTGGTTTAAATATCACCCCCCTATTAAAGAAGAAATTAAAGAACCGGTAATAGCTAAAGATAAAACTATTATTTACAATGTTAACCTAGTTGTGCCTATGGCTTATATTGAAAGACCACCTTTTCCTGTTAGGATAAAGGAACATGCTAAGGTTTCAACTATGGTTCTCAAAAGCAATATTAGAGCACCTAAACCTGCTAAATAAATTAAAGTAGAACCTAGTGTTGCTATGGTTAAAGGTCTCTTGGTAGAAAATATTTATGGGCATGTTATTTACTTCTGTGATGAAGCTTCTAGAATTGCCAAACATGATGAAAAAGATAAAGATAGACCTGTTGTTGGCATGCTTGTTGTCTCAGTCAAAATAGGAGACCATTGTTATCATGGTTTATGTGACTTAGGTGCTA
Source organism: Triticum aestivum (assembly GCF_018294505.1). NCBI lineage: Eukaryota > Viridiplantae > Streptophyta > Magnoliopsida > Poales > Poaceae > Triticum > Triticum aestivum. The sequence continues at coordinate 500,415,964 of NC_057801.1, read as the reverse complement.
GCATGAGTGCTATTCCTTTTACCTCATATCAAGAAATTATGAATGTCATAACACCCACTGAAATAGAGGACATAGATGTTACTATTAAACTTGCTAATAGAGACACCATCACACCACTTGGGATTGTTAGAGGTGTTGAAGTCTTGTGTGGGAAAACAAAATATCCTACTGATTTTATTGTTCTTGGTTCCCCACAAGATGAATTTTGTCCCATTATCTTTGGTAGACCTTTCTTGAACACTGTCAATGCCAACATAGATTGTCATAAACAAACCGCCAGTGTTAGCTTTGGTGATGAGTTTCATGAATTTAATTTTTCCAAGTTTAATACATAACCTCATAAGAAAGAATTGCCTAGTAAGGATGAAATAATTGGTCTTGCTTCTATTGTTGTGCCTCCCACTGATCCATTAGAACAATATTTGCTAGACCATGAGAATGATATGCATATGCATGAAAGAAATGAGATACATAAGATTTTCTTTGAACAACGACCTTTGCTTAAACACAATTTGCCCATTGAAACTCTAAGAGGTCCTCCTCACCTAAAGGTGATCCTGTGTTTGAATTAAAACAATTGTCTGACACTTTGAAATATGCTTATCTTGATGAGAAAAAGGCATATCCTGTTATTATTAGTGCTAACCTCTCAGAACATGAAGAAGAAAGACTATTGAAAATTCTGAAGAAGCACCGAGCTGCTATTGGATATACTCTTGATGATCTTAAGGCATTAGTCCCACTCTCTGTCAGCACAAGATTAATATGGAACCTGATGCTAAACCCGTTGTTGATCATCAACGACATTTGAATCCTAAGATGAAAGAAGTGGTAAGAATTGAAATATTAAACCTTCTGGAAGCAGGTATAATCTATCCCATAGCTGATAGTAGATGGGTAAGTCCCGTTCATTGTGTCCTCAAGAAGGGAGGTATTACTGTTGTTCCTAATGATAAAAATGAATTCATTCCACAAAGAATTGTTACTGGCTATAGAATGGTTATTGATTTCAGAAAATTAAATAAAGTGACTACAAAAGATCATTACCCTTTGCCTTTTATTGATCAAATGCTAGAAAGATTATCAAAGCACACACACTTTTGTTTTCTTGAGGGATATTTTGGTTTTCGCAAATACCTGTTTCGCAACCTGATCAAGAGAAAACCACCTTTCACTACTAGGGAAAAGGCTAGCAGCAGCGCGGGTTTTAGGTGTATCAGTAGCGCGGGGAGAGGCGCTACTAATAAGGCGCTACAGCTAACACATAGCAGTAGCGCGTGCTCACTGGCGCTACTGCTACACAAGTGTAGCAGCAGCGCGGTTAGTGGAAGCTCGCTACTGCTAGTAGCTCTAGCGCGCTTTGTTTGGACGCGCTACTGCTATCGCGGCGCTGATGCTAACTTTCATACACTCGCTACTGCTAATTTAAGTAGTTTTTTGTTTTTTTTCGGCATATTTGTTTTTATTTGAACAGGCTTTATAGAAGAATCTTTAGCACATAGAAATGTCATCATGATACACATACAAATGCCTGCGAGACCACAAATGTAATCATAGCATATACATACAAATAGTCTCATCATAATCATCATCCAACACAAAGTGGTATCTTGTCATCATCTCGAAAATAGCGATACATGCAAGTCTCGAATACTTGCAACTACAACAACGTCATCCATCTAAACAAAGGTATACGCAAGAAGAGCTATCACAATGAGTGAGAGCGGAACTATGCAGTACATGAGGTGGCAGTTACGAGTCCTCTCTCGCGCTAGCGTGAACCTCAAGTAACTAGCTTCTCCTTCTTGTATGCTTTTGAAGCCTTTATGGTTGGCGCCCGTGAACCCATTCACTTGCGCCTGACACTCATGCCACTCATTGTACACCCCCGGAACCTTCCCTTTGTACACGACATAGCAATTCCATCTCGCCATCAAGAAACTAGGTACCTGTTAGAGATGCATGTTCATGAAGAGGATGTACAATCATATATATGCAACAAAATATACTAGAGAAACACCAAAAAAGAAAGGGTTAGCAACTAGATGCAACATACAGTACGCAAATTAATTAACTAGAGGTACGCAGGTCATCGTACGCAAATTAACAAAGTAGCGTTACGCAAGTTCGGCAGGGACTGTGGACATCACAAAGTTTCATCGCTACAAAAAGTATACAAGTTCAACCGACACATATCATCATCATCGGCATCATAAATCACTAGAAGTTCCATCCTTCCATATCATCGAGGATGAACCCTAGCTTCTTGAACGGCGTGAGGTATAGACATTGCATGCCTATGCGAGTTCGGACGTCAGCTCGCGATATAGGGCCGTGGTGGAACATCCCCTTCTCATCGACGACTTCTTTCATGATGATCGTCGCAATGTCGCTTTGGATGCGAAAGAAGTCATCTCTAAGTTTATAATCCGCTTCTCCATGAGATTCTAGCCACTTGTGGATATGATCATCATTTCTGCTGTTAATGCGAAGCTTTTGGTGATCCGTGTTGAACTGAATCATAGATGGACGATGTATAATCCATCCTTCTTGCTTGGTTTTGGGACATGGATGTAGGAGAAGTTAGTTTTATGCGCGAAACCCATCTTCTTGTTCCTTTGTTTCCTGATCTGCACGTGGCCACCTCTAAAGCTGAAGCCTCAGAGAGCACCATCTAGAATATTCATTATGTGGGTGTAGTCTTTTTTCTCGTAGTCTCTGGAAGGGTCAAAATACACGGCGTGGGAGACTTGCGGGTAAAGAACGATAAGGACGGCGCGCCCGTTGCTGCGGGGAAAAGACACCTCAAATTATTCCCCATATGAGAGAGAAGGAATGATTGAAATGTATGAAAGGGTTGTCTGGAACTGACTTACTTTGGATGATAAGGCACGAGGACAATTTCCCGGTCCTTATTCTGTACCATGAAGTTTTGGAGGTACTCCCTAGCAGTTTCACGCTCAAAGTCACCGAGACTCAAGAAAGACTCGTGCATGTAGTACGGATCCGCCACACAGATTTGCGAGACTTCTTCACTCTTCATGACGGAGCTCATATGTAGCGCAAAAAGGCGGACGATTGTAAAATCGAGCCGCCTTGTTAGAAACATCTCAAAGATATGGTCAAACCGCAGGAAGAACACCTCCGCGGGCCGTGTGTTGATGTAGCACTTCCCCTCAGGAACACGAGCCGCGTATGTCGGATATCCTGGATCCTTTGAGGCTAGTAGGCTTTTCTCAGTCGACAGCACATGGTCGTGCAGTCTCCTGAGATCCCCTGATAGTGCCTCCAACGGTTTCGGCAGTAGCATCGGCTTGCCCGTGAGATGGAACATGACCGCACCTTTCACGGGTACACGCTCTTCAGAATGCATCGTCTGGCTGCTATGTGCTCTGGCTTGTTTGGAGGCAGTTATCTTCCCCGATCTCTTCCTCTCCTTTTTCTTGGGCACACCTTCCAGACCCTTCCTTAACCCAGTGTTCCCGGGCTAAGTACTGTACGACCCTCGCGCCCGGCTAGTTGAGCCTGTGTTGAGGTGGCATCTTCAGGTGTGTCCTGTGAGGATTTCATGAAGAGAGACTTTTTGCAATCCCTGCTACGACCCTGCCCGGGCATATCATCCATATCCTCATTAGCAAGCCGATAGCCCGATTCATCATATGGTTGACTCATCATATCTATGTCACAGTCATACGCGTTTGTATTGAGGAAATCCATAGGGTCGACCTCCATCTCATCATCCATTCTCTGTTCTACAGGAGAAATTACATCAGCCAGCACTATTGCACCCCCTTCATCATGTCGTCCGCCGCTCTCACCCGGCACTACATGAGTTGGTAATTGCATAGGCGGGGTGGTGGTCTCCGCACATGCTTGTTGATGTGTGGTTATTGGTGTGCTCTCGGCCAGCTCCAGACGAATAAGATTCTTCGGCCATAGCAGCACCCAACCCTTGCAGCTTCCAATCCACGGCGGGGTCTTGTCGTCCGCTCCCACATGCTGTACTAGAGGAGGCAAATCCTCGTGCCCCGATTTCACACTGGTCAAGCTAACCCTGAAGTGCCCAGCGGGGATCGGCTGGTTGTGGAACGTGGGTTGCGAGGGGTCCATTATCATCCCCTTTCCCACGTCCACCTTCTGGCCTTTGATCAAGTAGAGTATGGTGCACGGGGTTTCTTTCGCCTGCAAACACATATGTCAGTGGCGTAAAACAACCGAAAGGCAACAAAAATGGAATATTATATATATATATATATGTTGGTGCGACATGTAATTACCGTGACGGCGTCGAGCTCAGCCAAAGATGAAGGCCCACCTAGCGCGCCTGAGACTGAGGACGGGCTGTTATGAGCGGGAGCGGCTGCGAGAGGAGGCCCGGTTGCGTGAGCAAGTGATGGTGCGATGGTGTTGTTGTTCATGGAGTTGCTCCCTGCTACCTCTTGAGCACTGCGTTGGATTTCCCCGAAGAGGAGAGGATGATGCAGTAAAGTAGCGTAAGTATTTCCCTCAGTTTTTGAGAACCAAGGTATCAATCCAGTAGGAGACCACGCACAAGTCCCTCGTACCTACACAAAATGATAGCAACTCACAACCAACGCTTAGGGGTTGTCAATCCCTTCACGGTCACTTACGAGAGTGAGATCTGATAGAGATAATATTTTTGGTATTTTTGATAGATAGATGCAAAGTAAAAAGTAAAGGCAAAAGTAAAAACAAAGCAAGTAAATAAAGTGATATAGATTGATATGATGAGAATAGACCCGAGGGCCATAGGTTTCACTAGTGGCTTCTCTCAAGAGCATAAGTATTCTATGGTGGGTGAACAAATTACTGTTGAGCAATTGACAGAATTGAGCATAGTTATGAGTATATCTAGGCAATGATCATGTATATAGGCATCATGTCCAAAACAAGTAGATCGAAACGTTCTGCATCTACTACTATTACTCCACTCATCGACCGCTATCTAGCATGCATCTAGAGTATTAAGTAAAAACAGAGTAACGACGTAAGCAAGATGACATGATGTAGAGGGATAAATTCATGCAATATGATAAAACCCCATCTTGTTATCCTCGATGGCAACAATACAATACGTGCCTTGCAACTCTTTCTGTCATTGAGTAAGGACACCGCAAGATTGAACCCAAAGCTAAGCACTTCTCCCATTGCAAGAACTACCAATCTAGTTGGCTAAACCAAAAAAGATAATTCGAAGAGACTTGCAAAGATAACTCAATCATACATAAAAGGATTCAGAGAAGAATCAAATATTTTCCATAGATAATACTAGATCATAAACCCACAATTCATCGGTCTCAACAAAAACACCGCAAAAAGAAGATTACATCGAATAGATCTCCACGAGAGAGGGGGAGAACATTGTATTGAGATCCAAAAAGAGAGAAGAAGCCATCTAGCTACTAGCTATGGACCCGAAGGTCTGAAGTAAACTACTCACACTTCATCGGAGGGGCTATGGTGATGATGTAGAAGCCCTCCGTGGTGGATGCCCCCTCCGGCGGCCGGAACAGACCCCAAGATGGGATCTCGTGGATACAGAAGGTTGCGGCGGTGGAATTAGGTTTTTTGGCTCCTGTTCTGATCGTTCGGGGATACATAGGTATATATAGGAGGAAGGAGTACGTCGGTGGAGCTCCGAGGGGCCCACGAGGTAGGGGGGCACGCCCTCCACCCTCGTGACCTTCTCGGGCACTGCTTGGAGTAGGGTCCAAGTCTCCTGGGTCACGTTCGGTTGGAAAATCACGATCACGAAGGTTTCATTCCGTTTGGACTCTGTTTGATATTCTGTTTCTTCGAAATACTAAAAAGGCAAAAAACAGCAATTCTGGGCTGGGCCTCCGGTTGATAGGTTAGTCCCAAAAGTAATATAAAAGTGGAAAATAAAGCCCAATATAGTCCAAAACAGTAGATAAAGTAGCATGGAGCAATAAAAAATTATAGATACGCTAGAGACGTATCAGGCATCCCCAAGCTTAATTCCTGCTCGTCCTCGAGTAGGTAAATGATAAAAAAAGAATTTTTGATGCGGAGTGATACTTTGGCATAATTTCAATGTAAATCTTCTTAATTGTGATATGAATATTCAGACCCGAAAGATTCAAGACAAAAGTTCGTATTGACACAAAAATAATAATACCTCAAGCATAATAATCAAAGCAATCATGTCTTCTCAAAATAACATGGCAAAAGAAAGGTCATCCCTACAAAATCATATAGTTAGGCTATGCTTCATTTTCGTCACACAAAGATGTTCCCAACTTCGACACCCCTGATGACAAGCCAAGCAATTGTTTCATACTTAAATAATCTCAAACTTTTTCAACCTTCACGCAATACATGAGCATGAGCCATGGATATAGCACTATGGGTGGAATAGAATATGATGATGGGGATTGTGTGGAGAAGACAAAAAGGAGAAAGTCTCACATTGACGAGGCTAATCAATGGACTATGGAGATGCCCATCAATTGATGTCAACATGAGGAGTAGGGATTGCCATGCAACGGATGCACTAGAGCTATGTATGCCCAACAAAAGAAACTAGTGGGTGTGCATCCAACTCGCTTGCTCACGAAGACCTAGGGCATTTGAGGAAGCCCATCGTAGGAATATACAAGCCAAGTTCTATAATGAAAAATTCCCAGTAGTATAAAAAGACAACTTATGAGACTCAGTACATGAGGAACAAGGTTCTACTTTGAAGCACAATATATGAGACTCACTACATGAAGAACAAGGTGCTACTTTGAAGCACAAGTGTGGAAGCAGAGATAGTAGCATTGCCCTTTATTTTTATTTTTATTTTTTGGGCCTTTCTCTTTTTTTTTGGCCTTTCTCTTTTTTTTATTTGGGAAATGCTCTAATAATGATGATCATCACACTTATATCGATTACAACACAAGGATTACAACTCGAAACTTAGAACAAGATATGACTCTATATGAATGCCTCCGGCAGTGTACCGGGATGGTGCAATAAATCAAGAGTGACATGTATGGAAAATAATGCATGGTGGCTTTGCCACAAATACGATGTCAACTACAAGATAATGCAATGGCAATATGACAAAAGTAATGTATGCCATGATGATGATGGTGGAAGTTGCATGGCAATATATCTCGGAATGGCTATGGAAATGCCATGATAGGTAGGTATGGTGGCTGTTTTGAGGAAGATATAAGGAGGTTTATGTGTGATAGAGCGTATCATATCACGGGGTTTGGATGCACCGGCGAAATTTGCGCCAACTCTCAAGGTGAGAAAGGGCAATGCACGATACTGAAGAGGCTAGCAAAGGTGGAAAGGTGAGAGTGCGTATAATCCATGGACTCAACATTAGTCAAAAGAACTCATATACTTATTGCAAAAATTTAGAAGTCATAAAAAATTCAAGTACTACACGCATGCTCCTAGGGGGATAGATTGGTAGGAAAAGACCATCGATCGTCCCCGACCGCCACTCATAAGGATACACAAGCCAGGTACACTTCATGTTTCAAATTTGTTACACAACTTTAACCATACGTGCATGCTACGGGACTTGCAAACTTCAACACAAGTATTTCTCAAATTCATAATCACCCAACTAGCATGACTTTGATATTATAACCTCCATATCTCAAAACAATTATCAAGAATCAAACTTATCTTAGTATTGAATTCACTCAAAAGAAAGTTTCACATATCTTGAACACCAAGTATATTAATATTAAGCAAATTACCATGCTATTAAAGACTCTAAAAATAATCTAAGTGAAGCATGAGAGATCAAATAGTTTCTTTAAAACAAATCCACCACCGTGCTCTAAAAGATCTAAGTGAAGTACTAGAGCAAAAATTATCACGCTCAAAAAGATATAAGTGAAGCACTATGAGCAAAACTATCAAGCTCAAAAGATATAAGTGAAGCACATAGAGTATTCTAACAAATTCCAATTCATGTATGCCTCTCTCAAAAGGTGTGTACATCAAGGATGATTGTGGTAGACTAACAAGCAAAGACACAAATAATACAAGACGCTCCAAGCAAAACACATATCATGTTGGTGAATAAAAATATAGCTCCAAGTAAATTACCGATGGAAGTGGACGAAAGAGGGGATGCCTTCCGGGGCATCCCCAGGCTTTGACTTTTTGGTGTCCTTGGATTATCTTGAGGGTGCCATGGGCATCCCCGATCTTAGGCTCTTGCCACTCCTTGTTCCATAATCCATCAAAAGAATTCACCCAAAACTTGAAAACTTCACAACACAAAACTTAACAGAAATCTCGTGAGCTCCGTTAGAGAAAGAAAACAAAAAACTACTTCAAGGTACTGTAATGAACTCATTCTTTATTTATATTGGTGTTAAACCTACTGTATTCCAACTTCTCTATGGTTTATAAACTAGTTTACTAGCCATAGATTCATCAAAATAAGCAAACAACACACGAAAAATAGAATCTGTCAAAAACAGAACAGTCTGTAGAAATCTGTAACTAACGCAAACTTCTGGAACTCTAAAAATTCTACCAAAATAGGAAGTCCTGGAAAATTTATTTATGGATCATCATCAAAAAGAATCAACACAAAAGCACGTTCCTGTGATTTATCATAACTAAATTCGTGCGTGCAAAGTTTCTGTTTTTCAGCAGAATCAAATCAACTATCATCGTAGGTTATCCTATAGGTCCTACTTGGCACAAACACTAATTAAAACATAAAACCACATCCAAACAGAAGGTAGACAGATTATTTATTCCTAAACAGAAGCAAAAACAAAAAACACAAAATAAAATTGGGTTGCCTCCCAACAAGCGCTATCGTTTAACGCCCCTAGCTAGGCATAAAAGCAAGGATAGATCTAGGTATTGCCATCTTTGATTTTCATTTTTTTAGCGGAGTCATGTTCGAATCCGGGAGGTTCTTTCCGCTTCCCTTCATATTCGGTAATTTTTAGATCCAAAGAATCCAACCGCTTATTACAAAGAGTAATCAACATATTCATGCGGTGAAGATTCCCGCTAACACTTTTAAGAGGCTCAAGAGATTTTTGTAAAATTTTTGTTACTTCGCAAATTTTCTCAAACACTTGGGTTTCTTCCTGGGTAGGATGCGATCCTCCTTTTTGGGGTAGTGTTCCCACTATTCCCTCTATAATTTCATGCACAATACTGGGATCAATCTCAATGAAATTTCCCTTGGCAATGCAATCCAAGAGTTGTCTATGTGACATATTTAACCCAACATAAAAATTGCGAAGAAGAATTCTAAAGTTCACCTCTAGGGTGCACTCACGATAAGATTCCATCATCCTATACCAAGCGTCTTTTAAATTTTCTCCTTGCCTTTGCTTGAAGTGAAGAACTTCAAACTCGGGAGACATAGGAGCGGATAAGGAATTAGACATGACGACAAGCAAGCAAACGAGCTAGCACACGAGCAACAGAAAGGCAACGGGAAAAGAGGAGGAGATTGGGAAAGAGAGGGCAAATAAAACGGCAAGGGTGAAGTGGGGGAGAGGAAAACAAGAGGCAAATGGCAAATAATGTAATGCGAGAGATAGGGATTGCGATGGGTACTTGGTATGGTTGACTTGCTTGCGTGAGCCTCCCTGGCAACGGCGCCCGAAATTCTTCTTGCTACCTCTTGAGCACTGCGTTGGATTTCCCCGAACAGGAGAGGATGATGCAGTAAAGTAGCATAAGTATTTCCCTCAGTTTTTGAGAACCAAGGTATCAATCCAGTAGGAGAGCACGCACAAGTCCCTCGTACCTACACAAAACGGTAGCAACTCGCAACCAACGCTTAGGGGTCGTCAATCCCTTCACGGTCACTTACGAGAGTGAGATCTGATACAGATAATATTTTTGGTATTTTTGATAGATAGATGCAAAGTAAAAAGTAAAGGCAAAAGTAAAAACAAAGCAAGTAAATAAAGTGATATAGATTGATATGATGAGAATAGACACGGGGGCCATAGGTTTCACTAGTGGCTTCTCTCAAGAGCATAAGTATTCTACGGTGGGTGAACAAATTACTGTTGAGCAATTGACAGAACTGAGCATAGTTATGAGTATATCTAGGCAATGATCATGTATATAGGCATCACGTCCAAAACAAGTAGATCGAAACGATTCTGCATCTACTACTATTACTCCACTCGTCGACCGCTATCCAGCATGCATCTAGAGTATTAAGTAAAAACAGAGTAACGCCGTAAGCAAGATGACATGATGTAGAGGGATAAATTCATGCAATATGATAAAAACCCATCTTGTTATCCTCGATGGCAACAATACAATACGTGCCTTGCAACTCTTTCTGTCACTGAGTAAGGACACCGCAAGATTAAACCCAAAGCTAAGCACTTCTCCCATTGCAAGAACTACCAATCTAGTTGGCCAAACCAAAAAAGATAATTCGAAGAGACTTGCAAAGATAACTCAATCATACATAAAAGGATTCAGAGAAGAATCAAATATTTTCCATAGATAATACTAGATCATAAACCCACAATTCATCGGTCTCAACAAACACACCGCAAAAAGAAGATTACATCGAATAGATCTCCACGAGAGAGGGGGAGAACATTGTATTGAGATCCAAAAAGAGAGAAGAAGCCATCTAGCTAATAGCTATGGACCCGAAGGTCTGAAGTAAACTACTCACATTTCATCGGAGGGGCTATGATGATGATGTAGAAGCCCTCCGTGGTGGATGCCCCCTCCGGCGGAGCTCCGTAACAGGCCCCAAGATGGGATCTCGTGGATACAGAAGGTTGCGGCAGTGGAATTAGGTTTTTTGGCTCCTGTTCTGATCGTTCGGGGATACGTAGGTATATATAGGAGGAAGGAGTACGTTGGTGGAGCTCCGAGGGGCCCACGAGGTAGGGGGGCGCGCCCAGGGGGGCGCCCTCCACCCTCATGACCTACTCGGGCACTGCTTGGAGTAGGGTCCAAGTCTCCTGGGCACGTTCGATTGGAAAATCACGATCCCGAAGGTTTAATTCCGTTTGGACTCCGTTTGATATTCTGTTTCTTCAAAATACTGAAAAAGGCAAAAAACAGCAATTCTAGGCTGGGCCTCCGGTTAATAGGTTAGTCCCAAAAGTAATATAAAAGTGGAAAATAAAGCCCAATATAGTCCAAAACAGTAGATAAAGTAGCATAGAGCAATCAAAAATTATAGATACGTTGGAGACGTATCACTCCCGACGAAACTGGGTAACGGGAAATCATGTACCGTCTTGTCTGGATTTTCCTTCGTCTAGTTGATGATAACTGGAACCAAGTTAGTAGCGAAATCATTTCTGCAGGCAGTTACAGCTGCATTGACTGCCTGCTTTAGCAACTCATATTTGTCCTCGGCTGCTTTTTTCGCGTCCTTAGCTGCTTTTTTCTCGACCGCAAGCTTCACCTTCGCGTAGATGTCCGCCTGACTAAACTTCTTTTTCTGCTTCTTGGCCTCTGGGCCCTCGTTGTAAAACACCTTCCACGTGGCGCCGTCTCCAGTGCCGTGCACACGACCGTATTGCGGCCACTGGCCCAAAGGGAGTCCCTTAAGTTCGTTCAAGGCCCGGTTGAGAGGGGTGTCCCACTTGGGCCTCATCGGAGAAGTAGGGCTTTCGGCTGCAAGCTGGTGTTTCTTCTCCAGTAGTCTAATCAATTTCCTCGTGATCTTGTCCGTGTAAAAAACCTTTTTCTCCTTGTCCCACTTGTAGTGGGCCCTGATGAAGTCACGCTCCAAGGGGTTGGTGAACTTCGCGAAGGGGTCTGGGAGACCCGTGGCTTCATGTTCCGCGTCCTCCTTATCCCATATGGGCCTTTTACCGAGGTAGCCACGGCTTCCGAGGCGATGCTTCCCCGTGTTCCTTTGCTGAAGGCTCTTGAATTTCGCAGCCTTAGCCTTGGCTGCCTCGGTAGCACAAGTGTCCTTGAACTTTTCGAACTCCTCTTCCGTAAGTGTCGGATTTTGCTCCAGAATCTTGGACAGGGGTTCATCAGCCTCAATAGCTCATTTCACCCTCCCTTTCCAGGAGGCCAAATCATTGCTGAACATGCCCATGGCGTGATTGTTAATATTTTTCATCTTCGGATCGTCCCACGGTTGTTCTATGTTATCATCCCGGTCGGGGAACTTGAATATCTTGTGCAACTTCGTTAGGAGCAACTGCGTCAAATGTTCTTTACTCCTTAAGTCATCGTCGTTGATGCTCGCGCATTCCCGTAGGATGCATCCTACTTGGTTCCCATAGCACTTGCGAGGTTCTTCCGGCTCTAACGGCTCAAACTTGCCAGGTGCCATCTTTGTGATCACAAGTCGTCCAATCCCTAGTTTGTTAGGTTTTCGTATCCTCTGCTTTTTATGCTTCCTCTTTTCGGTAGCGACATCGGGGCCGGTACCATCCCCGCTGGTATCTTCCCCGCCGGTACCTTCCCCACCGGTCTCGGCGCCGCCATCGGTGCCGGCGCCGTTGGTGTCGATGTCGGCGTCAGTACCATCATCGAGGCCGACCTGCAAACCTTGCTTAGCAGTCAAATAGTCGAGGTACTCTTGCTCACCATCATAATCCATCTCGTCTGCATCTTGGTCAGAAGGCCCAGTTTCTTCGTTGTTCGACATGTTTCCTATGATTAAGTGTCCTCATTTATTTCTAAAAGTATGAATAAATGAGAAATGACATAAAAAGAAATCTATGTGCCAGCACTCGATATGCCAACTATGTAGCACAAATCATGCCTCTATTCACGGGAAATTTCGGCATGACCTTTGCTAAAAATGGACATATCGAGCGCCTGAAATTCACTGGAACGGAAATGAATCAACATTCCGGCATAACATAGGCCACTCGGATCATTTTCCAAACATGACATGTCCAAAACATGACATATCCACATATCACATGTCCAGTTCAAATTTGCATATAAATTTAGCTAATTTTGAAACCTAGCTAAATTCATAACTAAATAGATAACCTAATTAACAGACTGCCATAACTAAAACCTAAGTAAATTAACCGAAGAACCCTAGTAGAGAGAGGGGGGGGGTTACAGAGGGTGCATGGGCGAGGAGGCAGGCCCGACGACGGCCGAGGTTGGGAGGGGAGGAAGCAGAGGAGGGAGGCGAGGGCCGACGGGTCGGGGGAGAGCGCGCCGGCCGGGGTCGGGTCGGGGGCGAGCGCCGGTGTCGGGGGCGAGCGCCGGCGCCGGGGTCGGGGGCGAGCGACGGGGGAAGAGAGAGTGGGGATTTGGGGGGAAAAGGCGGGATGAAGCAGGGATAGTGAGAATTTTGGGTTAAGTGGACGTAGCAGCAGCGCGTTTGGACAAAACGCGCTGCTACTACCTTCAGCAGGTGTAGCGGTTTATATGAAATGCGCTACTACTACCTTCAGTAGCTGTAGCGGTTTATACGAAATGCGCTACTACTACTGCCAGTTTTCCTTTTTCTTTTCCTTTATTTTCTCCCACTTTTATTTCCTGAGAGCAGTGAACGAAGGGAGGGAGATATATATTGCATCATTTGACGGTTAAATATGTATGCAAAATAGGAACATATATATTACATCATTGGACCCATGCATAATAATGGCTAAGTGTGTATACAAAATAGGAACATATATATATATATATATATATTACATCATTTGACCGATAACATACGGTTCCTCAGCGCTGACGTTTTCGTTTTTGAGTCAGCTTCTTTCCCTTCTTGTTCGTCGAAGAATAATTGAGCCCCTCATTGTGACTTTGCCTTTTCCATGGAGTACGATTTTTCTTAGGTAATGTAGTATTGATTCTTCTTTTGACGTATACTTCATCATCATCGTCATCTTCCCTCATTGGGTTGCCGTACTGATCATAGTCTTCCTCGTTGGCGACTCCATCCATTCCAATGATGTTCCTTTTGCCTCTCCTCACGACAACACGACTGGGATTGCATGGGTCGGTTATGAAGAAGCATTGTGTCACGTGCTTAGCATGTACCCATGGCTCGTTTTTTGTGATAGCGTTCACGGTAGCGCTCTTGGCGTCGGGTATACTCATGGTAGTGAAAATCCGGTTTTCTCTTTTGACATTCTTTGCCCATCTGACACGGAACATCGTCGTGTTGTGCAGTCCAGAGTAGTCAAGCTCCCAGATCTCCTCGACCCTTCCATAAAATCGTTCAGTTGCGCCGTTGTCGCTGCCGGTCATGCATTTCGTCGTCACCCCTGAGTTCTGATCATCACTGTCCATATCTTTGGCCTCTGTATAGAACGTGTATCCGTTGATATCATATGCCTGATAGGTTACGAGGTTGGGCGAGGGGCCATGTGCTAAGGCGTATATGAGCAATCCATCCTTAGAGCCCTCCTCCGGGGGATTAGCAATAATATGCTCTTTGAACCAATGCAGGAAAGTGGAGTTGTGCTCTCTAGTAACTTCGGCGTTCGTCCTGCATACCCCCGGTCACGATACTTCTTTGCGATAATTTCTTTGTGCAGTGCCATGAAAGGATCTACCTCGTCTAGGTGTTGTAGCACTACCAAGTTTGCTCTGCCAAAGTCGCTGCGTCGATCTGAGTATGCCACACGCAGTTCCCTGCGACCGTTGCAGTGACCATGTCCTTCGAGCCTTCCATGGTGCTTGTTAATGGGCAAACCAACACTAAGACCAGGCGGCTGGTCTACGCCATATAGAAAATTCTCACAGAAATAGATGCACTCTTGTTCCAAATAGACCTGGACGATGCTTCCATCCGGACGGGACATGTTACGAACGAATCCTTTGATGATCCCATTCATCCTCTCAAACAACATCATGTTGTGCAGGAATGACGGCCCCAGGTCTATTATGTCATCCACAATATGGACACACAGATGCACCATCACGTCAAAGAACGCGGGCGGGAAGTACATCTCAAGCTCATTCAGTATCACAACGATCTCTTCCTGTAGCCTTTGGAGCTGCTTCACACTGATTGACTTTCGAGAGATGACATCAAAAAAGTTGCAAAGACCAATAAGCGTGTCACGGACATGCTTGTCCATTATCCCTCTAAGGGCAACAGGTAGTATCTGTGTCATCATCACATGACAGTCATGACACTTCATCCCGCTGAACCTTTTCTTGTCCGTGTCTAGATATCTGCTTATCTTACCACAGTAACCAGAACTAACTTTGACTCCGGTAAGGCACTTAAAGAATTGATTGATCTCAGCCTTACTTAAGGTGAAGCAAGAAGGGGGGCAATAATCCTCTTTCTTTATTTTCTTGCCCTTCTTCTCCCGTGCCTCTGTCTCCGTCTTTGTCTCGTCTGACATTTTACGGGGCGGCATGTGCAGATTTTCCCTGATTTTCAAATCTTGCAAGTCTTTTCTTGCCTTCGGCCCATCCTTGGTCTTATCCGGCATGTTCATCAGTGTTGCGAGCAAGCTCTCAAGGACATTCTTACAGATATGCATTTGATCAAGGCAATGAGGTGTATCGAGTTTGTGCCAGTACTCCAAGTCCCAGAACACAGACCTCGTCTTCCATACCTTCAGCAGCGGCTCCGGCGCCTTTCTCATCGTCTTTCCCGGCGCGGGGCACTCCTTCCAGTTTTTCAACAGCTCATCGATTTCGGCACCGCTCCGCTTACGTGGAGGTCCTCGATGCTCAGCGTGACCATTGAATAGATCTCCACGGTTTCTCCACGGGTCGTCCTGTTCAAGCCATCTTCGATGCCCCATGTACACGATTTTCCCAGACCCGCCATCTTTCCTTGACGTTAGCTGCTGAGACGTCGTATCATCCATGCACCGCGTGCATCCGCAATATCCATGGCACACCTGGCCTGCCACATATCCGTAACCGAGATAGTCCTGCACTGTCGTGATCAGCGCGGCTCTCATGTTGAAATACTCGCCTTTGCTGGCGTCCCATGTCTTGGCCGGTGTTTTCCATAACGTGTCTAACTCCTCTTGAAGTAGCCCCAGATACAAATTAATATTATTTCCTGGTTGTTTCGGCCCTTGAATAAGCATGCTCATGTGAATGTACTTCGATTTCATGCACAACCAGGGGGGAGGTTGTACATCCATACAAACACGGGCCATGTGCTATGGTTGGTGTTCTGGTTGCCAAACGGATTCATGCCATCGGTACACGCGCCGAGCACGATGTTCCTTGCATCACATTCAAAATACCGATAGAAGCTGTTCAACGCTCTCCACTGGCTTCCATCCTTCACGTGTCTCAGCTTCGGATCATCTCCATCGTCGGGCTTCTTCCTCTCTGCGTGCCAGTGCATTAGCTTTGCTTCCTTGGGATCTACAAAATACCTCTGGAGACGGGGAGTGATCGGTAAGTACCATACAACTTTCTGGGGACATTTCTTCCCGGCCTTCTTGTATCGAGAAGCATTGCACACCGGACAGCTTGTTTTTTCCGCGTGCTCCTTCGATAAATTATGCAATCGTTGATGCATGCATGGTATCTAACGTGTGGCAGATCAAGAGGGCACACGATCTTCTTGGCCTCATCAACACTAGTAGGACATAGATTACCCGCGGGAAGAACATCCTTTAGGTACTTGAGATGCTCATCGAGGCTAGTGTCGGTCCATTTGTTTTTAGCCTTCGTCTTCAGGAGTTGGAGCGTGAAACTCAAGCGGGTCACCTCAGGATTGCAACCATCATACAATGGAGTGTTCGAGTCTACCACCAGTTGCTCCAGCTTAGCCTCCTCTCTAGAAGCAGCTCTCTCAGTACTCGTCTCCTTGCGAAGCAATGCTTGAACATGAGGGTCCCGCACGATTGAACTTAGTACCGACGAACTCTGCTGTGTGGAGTCCATGTCGTTCTCTCCGCCGCCATGTCCGGCCCCTTCTCCTCCGCCATGTCCGGCCCCTTCTCCGCCGCCATGTCCGGCCTCTTCCCCGCCGCCATTATCGATCATCTCTTCGTCTTGCCCCGTGTCATCATTGCCTGCCCCGTCGGCATCCTCAACATCGTCATCCTCATCTTCAATTATCCACCGAGTATAGCCATCCATGAAACCAGTCATGAGCAGGTGCGCTTCGACACGACCATCGTCATGGGGGTCGAGCCAAACTATTCCTTTGCATTTTCGACACGGACATAAAACCTCTGTCCGGTTATTTTCTTTCATGTCCTGCACCGCCGACCGCAACCACCTGTCCACCATCGTTCCACTGACCATCGTCAACTCTGCACGGTAATAATAAACAAATTGATTATAAAAATGCGTGCATGCATCAAAGTCATACAAAAATTCGGCATGACCTTCCCTAAAAATAGGACATATATGGATCTAGAGTTTGCCCGGAATTCGCCGAAACGGAAATAAATCGACATTTCGGCAAAACATAGGCAACTCAAAAGCACAATTTGGCGTCAACTCATGCCACACACACAATTTCCACAAACATATCACACACACATAAACATATTTCCATTTTGCAAAAGCATGAAATTTTCATCACCTCTATCTCGAGATCGAGCACACGGTGGAGATGATGTTGTAGGGAGATCAAAAGTGCACAAAGCTCTTCTTGACAAAGATAGATCTAGTTAGGGGGCAAATAGGTCACTTAACTAAATCCTACATCTACCTAGCTACCTAATTTGGGAGGAGACAACTTCAACTAGTGGAGGGGAAAGGAAAAAGAGAAAGGAGATGCATTAATGGAGGTGGTGTAGTTAGGTAGGAGTAATGAAGAGAGAGAAAGGTAGATAGAAGAGAGAGAGTAATGGGGAGAAGTATTGAGGAAGAAGAAGAGTGAGAGTGGGAGCATGTGGGAGGTAGGGGAAAGGGAAGAGGGGAGGGGGAGGGGAGGGGCGGGTGGGGAAAAGGTGATGGGTTGGTGCGGATTAGCAATAGCGCGGGAGTTAAAATGCGCTGCTGCTAAGGAAGTAGCAGCAGCGCGCTTTGGGCAACGGCGCTACTGCTAACCGGGACAAAAAAGTGTGCCAATTTGAAATTTAGCAGCAGCGACCTCAGAAAAAGCGCGCTACTACTACATCCATAGCAGTAGCGCGGCTCGCGGCACCGCGCTACTGCTAAATGGAGTTTGGTGGACACCGCCGGTCGATATTTGTAGCAGCGCGGTTTACACCGAGCGCGCTACTGCTAAAAACTTATCAGTAGCGAGTTTCTCGCGCAAGCGCTACTCCTATTTAGCAGCAGCGCTCCTTTTTGAGTCGCGCTGCTGCTAAGATTTTGTGTATAGGCTTTTCCCTAGTAGTGTTTACTTGTCCTTTCAAAACTTATGCTTATAGACGTATGCCTTTTGGTTATGCAATGCACCTGCTACCTTTCAAAGATGCATGACTACTATATTCTCTTGTTTTTGTGAAAAGATTGTTGAGATTTTCATGGATGATTTTTCTGTATATGGAACTTCTTTGATGATTGCTTATAAGCAACCTTGATCGAGTTTTGCGGAGATGCGAGGAAACTAATATTGTCTTGAATTGGGAGAAGTGCCACTTTATGGTTAATGAAGGTATTATCTTGGGGCATAAAATTTCTGAACGAGGTATTGAGGTGGATAAAGCTAAATTTGATGCAATTGAGAGAATGTCATGTCCTAGAGATATTAAAGGTATTCATAGTTTTCTCGGTCATGCTGGTTTCTATCGGAGATTTATTAAAGACTTCTCTGAAATTTCTAGGCCTCTTACAAATCTTTTACAAAAGTATGTTCCATTTGTTTTCGATGATGATTGTGTAGAGGCCTTTGAATTGAAACACTTAAGAAAGCCTTAATTTTTGCACCTATTGTCCAACCACCTGATTGGAACTTGCCTTTTGAGATTATGTGTGATGCTAGTGATTATGCTGTTGGTGCTGTTCTAGGACAAAGAGTTGATAAGAAATTAAATGTTATCCATTATGCTAGCAAAACTCTAGACAGTGCCCAAAGAAATTATGCTACTGCTGAAAAAGAATTTTTAGCAGTTGTGTTTGCTTGTGATAAATTCATATCTTACATTGTTGATTCTAAGGTTACTATTCACACCGATCATGTTGCTATTAAATATCTTATGGAAAAGAAAGATGTTAAACCTAGAGTCATTAGGTGGGTTCTCTTGCTACAAGAATTTGATTTACATATTACTGATAGGAAAGGAGGTGAGAACCCCATAGCTGACAACTTGCCTATGTTAGAGAATATCCTTGATGGCCCACTACCTATTGATGATAGTTTTTCTGACGAACAACTAGCTGCAATAAATTTTTCTTGTAACACTCCTTGGTATCCTGACTATGCTAATTATATTGTTGCTAAATACATACCACCAAGTTTCACATACCAACAAAAGAAAAAAATCTTCTATGATTTAAGACATTACTTTTGGGATGACCCACATCTTTATAAAGGAGTAGATGGTATTATTAGACGTTGTGTACCTGAGCATGAACAGGGACAAATTCTACGGAAATGTCACTCCGAAACTTACGGAGGGCATCATGCGGGAGATAGAACTGCTCACAACGTATTGCAATCTGGTTCTTATTGGCCTACTCTCCTCAAGGATGCCCGTAAGTTTGTTTTATCTTGTGATGAATGCCAGAGAATTGGTAATATCGGTAAGAGTCAAGAAATGCCAATGAATTATCCACTTGTTGTTCAACCATTTGATGTTTGGGGCTTCGATTATATGGGACCTTTTCCTTCCTCTAATGGGTATACACATATTTTGGTTGTTGTTGATTATGTTACTAAGTGGGTAGAAGCTATTCCAACTAGTAGTGCTGATCATAACACTTCCATTAAAATGCTTAAATAAGTTATTTTCCCGAGGTTTGGAGTCCCTAGATATTTAATGACTGAGGGTGGTTCACACTTTATTTATGGTGCTTTCCGAAAAATGCTTGCTAAATATGATGTTAACTATAGAATAACATCACCTTATCATCCTCAATCTAGTGGTCAAGTTGAAATTAGCAATAGATAAATAAAATTAATATTACAAAAAATTGTCAATAGGTCCGGAAAGAATTGGTCTAAGAAATTGGATGATGCACTTTGGGCCTGCAGAACAGCATATAAAAATCCTATGTGTATGTCTCCTTATAAAATGGTTTATGGAAAAGCTTTTCATTTTCCTCTTGAGTTAGAACATAAAGCATATTGGGCATTTAAGGAACTCAACTATGATTTCAAACTTGCTGGTGAAAATAGGTTATTTGGTATTAGCTCACTAGATGAATGGCGAACCCAAGCCTATGAAAATGCCAAGTTATTTAAAGAAAAAGTTAAAAGATGGCATGACAAGAGAATCCAAAAGCGGGAATTTAAAGTTGGTGATTATGTCCTTTTGTACAACTCTCATTTCAGATTCTTTGCAGGGAAGCTCCTCTCTAAATGGGAAGGACCATATATCCATAGAGGAGGTTTATCGTTCTGGAGTCATCAAAATAAATAACTTCGAAAGTACTAACCCGAAGGTTGTCAATGGGCAAAGAATTAAACACTATATCTCAGGTACATCTATTAATGTCGAAAGCAATATTATCCAAACAATGACACCGTAGGAACACATAAAAGTAACCTTCCGTAACACTACAGAATAACCGAAAAAGAGGAGGTACGTGATATGTAAGTAAATGGACTCCAAAAAATCCGCAAAAATATTTTCTGTCAGTTAAGGAATATTTTAAAAATTAGGAAAATAAGAAACAATCAGGAAGGCACCCGAAGGGGGCACAAGACACCTATGTGCGCCCCGGCCCCCTGGCGCACCCAGGTGGGCTGTGCCCACCTCAGGAACCTCCTGGTCTCCATTTTTCTCCCGTCTGCTTGTTTCCCAAGATAAAAAATCTTTATATACCCCCAGAACGCATTAACCACCGTATCACGGAGAAATCTTATGTTATTCTTTCTTGTTGTTTTCTGACAGATCTAGATCGCCATGGCCGCTTCGAGCTCCTCCAAGGACAAGTTCTTCGAGAACGTCATCAACCCGTATTTGCGGGAGGTGATGCAACACCCTCAAGCCATTGAGATGCGTGAGGGGGTGCTCCACATCCAGGACGTCCAGGGACCCAAGGGGAAGGAGATCGTGGATTCCAGGCTCGAAGCTATGAGCAAGAGGTCTTCAAGGGCAAGGGGATGGTGGAACATGGACTCAATGCCAATCACCTCATGATCGTGGACTACACCCGTGATCTCAAAGTGGATGGCAAATCCATGAAGGACACCGTCTTCACCTTCAATGAGCAAAACAAATTTTTGCAAACTCAAATCTATGATCTCCAAAACCAAGTCTTTGAATATGAGACGAGGTTTAAAGGTACGAGTTTGGTTGCTAGTTGCAGGACTCGCGAGACTCGCTCCTCTTCTTATGATGGTGAGTGAGGGAGTCCTTGACTAGGGGGTGTCCGGACAGCCGGACTATCATCGTCCGCCGGACTCCAAGACTACGAAGATACAAGATTGAAGACTCCGTCCCGTGTCCGGATGGGACTTTCCTTGGCGTGGAAGGCAAGCTTGGTGATACGGATATGTAGATCTCCTACCATTGTAACCGACTCTGTGTAACCCTAGCCCTCTCCGGTGTCTATATAAACCGGAGGGTTTTAGTTCGTAGGACACAACATCCATACAACAATCATACCATAGGCTAGCTTCTAGGGTTTAGCCTCCTTGATCTCGTGGTAGATCCACTCTTGTACTACCCATATCATCAATATTAATCAAGCAGGACATAGGGTTTTACCTCCATCAAGAGGGCCCGAACCTGGGTAATCGTGTCCCTTGCCTCCTGTTACCATCTGCCTAGACGCACAGTTCGGGACCCCCTACCCGAGATCCGCCGGTTTTGACACCGACATTGGTGCTTTCATTGAGAGTTCCTCTGTGTCGTCACCGATAGGCTTGATGGCTTCTCCAATCAAAAACAACGTCGTCCAGGGTGAGACTTTTCTCCCCGGACAGATCTTCGTATTCAGCGGCTTCGCACTGCGGGCTAATTCACTTGGCCAGCTGGAGCAGATCGAAAGCTACGCCCCTGGCCGTCAGGTTAGGTTCGGAAGCCTAAACTTCACGGCCAATATCCGCGGGGACTTGATCTTCGACGAACTCGAGCCACATCCGAGCGTGCCGCGCTGTCATGATGGGCATGATTTAGCTCTACCGCCGGACAGTGCCTTGGTGGCCGCACACGAATCCGCTCCGGCGCTCAGTCCGGAGCCGATCGCCCAGATCGAGGACCGGTGGCTGGACACCGCCTCAGGGGCTGCAACTTCCGCGGTGATGGAGCCGAACACTGACCTTGTCCCCTGTAAAGCTCGTGACTCCGAGGTGCCGGACTCCCTGCCGGACTCCGAACCTCCTGCGCCCCTGCCAATCGAATCCGATTGGGCGCCGATCATGGAGTTCACCGCTGCGGACATCTTTCAACACTGGCCCTTTGGCGACATCCTAAATTCGCTAAAGCATCTCTCGCTATCTGGAGAGCCCTGGCCGGATTATGGCCAGGATGGTTGGGATGCGGACGACGAAGAAATTCAAAGCCCACCCACCTCCCACTTTGTAGCCATTGTCGACGATCTAACCGACATGCTAGACTATGACTCCGAAGACATCGACGGTATGGACGACGATGCCGGAGACGAACAAGAACCAGCGCCTACAGGGCACTGGAAGACCACCTCGTCATATGACATTTACATGATGGACACCCCAAAAGATGGGGACGGCGAAGAAGCAGCGGAGGCAGATTCCTTAAAACAGCCCAAGCGCCAACGTCAGCGGCGCCGCTCTAAGTCCCGCCACAGCAAGAATGGAGATTCCGGCACAGGAGATAATAACACCCCAGAAAGTGCCGAAGACAATCCCCTCCAGCAAGATTCAGCGCAGGAGGATGCAGAAGCAAGCCCTCACGAGAGAGCGGCAGATGAAGAGGTCGAGGATGATAATCACATACCTCCCTCTGAAGACGAGGCAAGCCTCAACGACGATGAATTCGTCGTGCTCGAGGATCCTGTCGAACAAGAGCGTTTCAAACGCAGGCTAATGGCCACGGCAAACAGCCTAAAGAAAAAGCAGCAGCAGCTTCAAGCTGATCAAGACCTGCTGGCCGATTGATGGACCGAGGTCCTCGTGGCCGAAGAGTATGAACTCGAACGCCCCTCCAAGAGCTACCCAAAACGCAAGTTGCTCCCCCGATTAGAGGAGGAAGCATACATACCCTCATCACCAGCGCACAATACGGCCGACCGACCACCCCGTGGTCGCGACAGAGAGGCATCCAGGCCTCCCATCAAGACCGTACCCCGGCATCGCTCGAAAAGTACGAAGCCACGAGGGAACGCGCCGGACTTGTGGGACATATTGGAGGATAAGGCAAGACAATCCAGATCCATCTATGGATCACGTGGGCGCCCCACGACCCACGACGAATACCGTCGAGCCGGATACAACAACTCCGGCCGGGCCGAACACAGCGGATAACGCTCCCTTGAGCTACGTCGTGATATTGCTCAATACAGAGGCGCCGCACACCCGCTATGCTTCACTGACGAAGTAATGGATCATCAAATCCCTGAAGGGTTTAAACCCGTAAACATTGAATCCTACGATGGCACGACAGACCCCGCGGTTTGGATCGAAGATTATCTCCTTCACATCCATATGGCCCGCGGCGACGATCTCCACGCCATCAAATACCTCCCGCTCAAGCTTAAAGGACCAGCTCGGCATTGGCTTAACAGCCTGCCCGCAGAGTCAATTGGATGTTGGGAGGACCTGGAAGCCGCAGTCCTCGACAACTTCCAGGGCACATATGTGCGGCCACCAGACGCCGATGACCTAAGACACATAATCCAGCAGCCAGACGAATCGGCCAGACAATTCTGGACACGGTTCTTAACAAAGAAAAATCAAATCGTCGACTGTCCGGATGCAGAGGCCCTCGCAGCCTTCAAACATAACATCCGCGACGAGTGGCTAGCCCTGCACCTAGGACAGGAAAAGCCGAAATCCATGGCAGCCCTCACATCATTAATGACCCGCTTCTGTGCGGGAGAGGATAGCTGGCTAGCTCGCAGCAACAACCTCAGCAAAAACGCTGGTAGTCCGGGCACCAAGGACCACAATGGCAGGTCGCGTCGAAGCAAAAATAAACGCCGCGTTAACAGCGACGACAAGGAGGATACGATAGTTAACGCCGGATTCCGAGGCTCTAAATCCGGTCAGCGGAAGAAGCCATTCAAAAGAACCACTCCGGGTCCGTCCAATTTGGACCGAATACTTGACCGCTCATGCCAGATACATGGCACCCCCGAAAAGCTAGCTAATCACACCAACAAAGATTGTTGGGTATTCAAGCAGGCAGGAAAGTTAATTGCTGAAAACAATGACAAGGGGCTGCATAGCGACGACGAGGAAGAGACCCGACCGCCGAACAGTAGAGGACAGAAGTGTTTCCCCCCCACAAGTGCGGATGGTAAACATGATATACGCAACCCATATACCCAAGAGGGACGTATATGCGATGGAGCCAGTCGCCCCTAAGTTCAATCCATGGTCCTCTTGCCCAATCACTTTCGATCGAAGAGACCATCCGACCAGTATCTGCCATGGCGGATTCGCCGCATTGGTTTTAGACCCAATCGTCGATGGATTTCACCTCACAAGAGTCCTGATGGACGGCGGCAGTAGCCTGAACCTGCTTTATCAGGATACAGTGTGCAAGATGGGCATAGACCCCTCAAGGATTAAACCTACAAAGACGACCTTCAAAGGCGTCATACCAGGTGTTGAGGCCAATTGTACAGGCTCAGTCACACTGGAAGTGGTCTTCGGATCCCCGGACAATTTCCGGAGCGAGGAGTTAATCTTCGACATAGTCCCGTTCCACAGCGGCTATCACGCTCTGCTCGGACGAACCGTGTTTGCAAAGTTCAACGCGGTGCCGCATTACGCATACCTAAAGCTCAAGATGCCAGGCCCTCGCGGAGTCATCACGGTCAAAAGAAATACGGAACGCTCCCTCCGAACGGAGGAACACACAACGGCTCTCGCGGCAGAAGTACAGAGCAGCCTTCTAAGGCAATTTTCGAGTCCGGCCGTTAAACGGCCGGATACGGCCAAACGCGCCCGAAGCATCACCAACCAAGACCACCTGGCACGATCTGAGCACGCGTAGCAGTGCGGCCCCAACCCCAGCCCTTGCACAATTGCAAGACCAACCCTCCGCGTACATCATTACGCTCTGGAGATACCATGGGCCTAGGGGGAGGGGCACGACCACAACAGACCCAGAGTGCGGCTTGACCACACCAGGGGCTCACAAGTGTGTCGCCTTTTTTTATTTTATTTTCCTTCTTTGTATACACAAGACTCCGTTCACCAGAGGCCCTGTCCGGCGGTGAACCCGCCGAACTGACGATGCAACAACCAGGGAGAGAAGAAGGCTGCGACGAACACTCAGGTGGTCTCCATTACGAGCATTAAATTTGATTATATACACCAGTCCGCAGCCCACCCCTGGAGGGAGACATGTTTTAGTCCAATCCCTTGCTTACCGCACTATTTGTATCATTCCGCACTCATAGCAGAACTCCTTGAATAAACAATGCAGCATTTTTTGCCTGTTATTGCATTACTTTATACATATGTTCATTAATGACATCTTGCACCCGTATATTTTGGTACGGCGAAATACACCAGGGGCTTATGTTCACCGCTTTATGGTGTGATAAGTCCGAACACTTTCACAAGTGCGGCACCCCGAACTTATAGCATTATATGAATCGGCTCCGAATCATGTCTTGGGTCAATAGTTGGGTTTGCCCGGCTCCCACATTTTGGTACCTTACGTTTCATTCTGTCGGCTAAGGTGGCACTGGGAGAACCACTGCGATTGCGCCCCGGTTGAGCTGGGCGAGCGCCTCAGTGGAGAAAGCTAAGACTGACTGTCATGATAAGGCGAGAGACTGGTCGCTGTTCGAGAGGTCTTTTCGAGTCCTTAAATACTTATGCCGCGTCAAGGGAAGAACCGGATAATGTCCGGCCAAGGCGTGGATAGTGCCCCGAACTCGGTCTTCCGAATACTAGGGGCTTCACCGAAATTTAAAATTATAGAATTCTATGGCTAAGTGAGAGTGTTCAAGCATTATAAGTCCGGTTGCCTTGTTCGTTGTGTTGAGCGCCTCCCTAGATGGACCCAAGAATGGGAACAAGAGTGCTCAAGTTTATCCCGAACACCCCAGCACTCGTGGCTTGGGGGCTGAAGCCGACAACTTGCCATCTCTCAGATTTTATAAACGGCCGCACAAAAGGTAATATTTTAAATTAAACAAGCGTTGCTTAGCGCATATGAACAAAGTTTTCAGCGCACAGGATAATACATAGCAAGTTTACTCAATGATTACATCTTTGGGGCACTCATCCGCAATCTTGCGGGCACCCTTCAGGACAGTCTTATAGTACATCTCGGGCGTACGATACTCCTTGCCCGCTGGTGGCGCGTCAGTGATGAGCCTTTTCGCATCCAGCTTGCCCCAGTGCACCTTTGCGCGGGCAAGGGCCCGACGAGCACCTTCAATACAGGCGGAGCGCTTGATGACCTCCACCCAGGGGCACGCATCCACCAGCCGCCGCACGAGTCCGAAGTAGCTCCCAGGTATGGCCCCTCCAGGCCACAGCCGGACTATGAGGCCCTTCATGGCCTCCTCAGCCACCTTGTGGAGCTCGACCAGCTGGTTCAGCTGGTCGCTAGGGGGCACTGGATGGCCGGCCTCAGCGTACTGAGACCAGAAGACCTTCTCCGTTGAGCTCCCCTCCTCACCACGGTAGAATGCGGCGGCATCGGATACACTGCGAGGCAGATCTGCAAACGCCCCTGGAGAGCTCCGAATTCGGGTATGTGTCAGGTAGTTCACATTAACATGCTTGCTTTGCATTAAAAATGCCTTACCCGCCGCTATTTTCTTCACATCCTCAACCTCCTGAAGGGCCTTATGGGCCTCGGCCTTGGCAGCTTTGGCACTTTTGAGAGCCGAGGCAAGCTCGGACTCTCGAGTCTCTGAGTCGCGCTCCAAACTCTCATGCTTGTCCATGAGAGCCTGGAGCTCTTGCCGCACCTCCGCCACCCGCGCCTCCTGCTTCTCTCGCTCTGTCCGTTCCGCGGCCGCATTGCATTCGGCCGCGGACACAGCTTCCTTCAGGGTTGCCACCTTGTTCGTGGCCCCTGCAGTACCCACGATATCCTTGTTATTTTTATTGCAACCTAAATCCTTTTCTATAAGGTAAATTTTTCAAAGTGGTGTTACTCACCTTCTTTGTCCTCGAGCTGCTTCTTGGCACGGCCGAGCTCTTGCTCGGACCGCTCGAGCTCCTGCTTCAATGCACCGACCTCCGTAGTCAGTGCGGCAGAGGTCAGCAGCGCAGCCTGCAAACCCATGTTGACATAATTTTTAACAACCCTGCGTATATCTTTTTAGATCCTCAGTCCGGCTTTTCTTTCCGAACACCGAACCGAGCATCAGGGGCTACTGTCTATGCGGTATTACATTACATAATTTTAACTTCTTACCTCAAAGCCTGTTAGAAGGCTGCTGCAGGCTTCGGTCAGCCCGCTTTTGGCAAGCTGAACCTTCTGAATCACCGCACTCATGATAGTGCGGTGTTCTTCCTCGATGGAAGCGCCTTCGAGCGCCTCCAACAAGTTGTCCGGCGCCTCCGGTTGGACGGGGGCCGCCGGTGTCACGGTCTTGCCCTTCTTGCGAAGGGGCCGCCTGCCGGACTCTGGAACCACTGCAGGTTCCAGCATAGAGTCCGGTGCAAAGTCCGGGAGGCTGCCTTGCGGCGCCTCCGGAGCCTCCTCCTGATGGGTCCCTTCCCGGGATCCCACCTCGGCGTCCTCAGCGGCACGAGGGGTGGAGGCAGTCGGAATGGAATCCACATCTGACGCAGCCAACGACCCGCTCGACGAAGCAGGGAGATCATCGTCGGCCGGACTGCAGGTAGTATGCGGCATTAGAAGGACACTATGTGACACAAAAGAAATTGCAGATCATTCAGGAACCCGGATACTTACGATCTCGCCTGAGGCCTGGCCCTTGAGGGCCACTCTTCCT
This sequence comes from Triticum aestivum, assembly GCF_018294505.1. Classification (NCBI taxonomy): domain Eukaryota; kingdom Viridiplantae; phylum Streptophyta; class Magnoliopsida; order Poales; family Poaceae; genus Triticum; species Triticum aestivum. Next base: position 500,387,884 of record NC_057801.1, on the reverse strand, counting down.
CGCCAACATTGATGTTGGCAGAGCTGTCCAGGGGAATAGTTCTTCCCCTCTTGGACCCTTCAGCCTCCCCTGTTGGGGAGGCCTTCCTCTTTCTCTCTCCCTCCTCTGGGAGAGAGTCTTCTTCCTCCTTCTCATCTTCGGGGGAGGAATCCGCCTCGGAGTCGTCAGACACCTGAAAACGGGAACTCTTTCGAGTGCCCGTGGCCACCTTCTTGGCCTTCTTCTCCGGCACCACGTGCGGTGCCAGAACCAGCAGCCCCGCTAGACGGGCGTCCACTGGGTCTTCTGGCATGGGAGCCGGGCAGATGAGCTGCTCGGCCTTCTTCATCCATTCCTGTCAAAGGAAAAGGGAGATTGAAACCCGCTTAGGGTCGAACTATTAACAACAAGTGTCCCGTAAAGGGGTAGAATCACTTACCTCGTCAGCTGGACGCTGCGAGTGAAATCCGCGATCTTCCGTCGCGGATGCGGGGGCTTCGGCGCCCTTAAACAGCACCCTCTAGGCACCTTCGTACATAGTGTCGAAGAGCCCGCTCAGCGCCTGGTGCTGTGCCGGATCGAACTCCCATAGATTGAATGCCCATTCTTGGCACGGGAGAATCCGGCGAACGAGCATGACTTGGACCACATTAACCAGCCTGAGCTTCTTGTTCACCAGCTTCTGGATACAAGCTTGGAGTCCCGTCAGCTCCTTCGAATTACCCCATAGCAAGCCCTTCTCTTTCCAGGAGGTGAGCTGCACAGGGATACCAGATCTGAACTCGGGGGCCGCCGCCCACTTAGGGTCGCGCGGTCGGTGATGTAGAACCACCCCGATTGCCACCCCTTGACGGACTCCACGAAGGCCCCTTCGAACCAGAGGACGTTGGGCATCTTGCCCAACATGGCGCCTCCACATTCCGCCTGCGTGCCCTTCACTACCTTCGGCTTGACGTTGAAGGTCTTGAGCCACAAGCCGAAGTGGGGCTGAATGTAGAGGAAGGCCTCGCACACGACGATGAACGCCGCAATGTTGAGGATGAAGTTCGGCGCCAGATCATGGAAATCCAGGCCGTAGTAGAACATGAGCCCCCGGACAAAGGGGTGAAGTGGAAAGCCCAGTCCGCGGAGGAAATGGGGGAGAAACACGACCCTCTCATGGGGCCTGGGGGTGGGGATGAGCTACCCCTTGTCGGGCAGCCAGTGCACGATGTCGCCGAAAAGGTATTCGGCGCTGCGCAGCTTGGCGATGTGCTCCTCCTTAACGGTGGAGGCCAACCATTTACCTCCCGCTCTGGACATGGTCGGAGAAGGTTGAGACGAGATGCGTGAACTTGGGCGCTGGAGCTCGGGTGCGCGGAGATGGATAAGCAAAGGAGGAAGAAGGCGTAGGTGAAAAGGTGAATCCTTATCCCCTTATATATATAGGTGGACGAAGACTATACGTCCCCACCGGCCTGGTAAAACTTGCTTATCTCCCAAGCACCACCATCAATGGCGCGGTTGGGTTACCCACATCCATATTGATGAGAATCCCGGAATAAGGGGAACACGATCTCTGCTTCGACAAGACGTGCCAAGGAAACCGCTTCGCTAAACGCGCTGAGGTGGTATAATAAAAAACGATTCAAGTAAAGGTTTGGTAGTGGTGTGACGTCACGCCGCAGAACACGTCAGCAGATTGAACTTGTGCACATATTATTCTATCTACGGTGGAATGTGGAATTTATTTTGTAGAGCCGGACACTATCCAGGTGTTCACAATCTTCTATGGATTATTCAAAGGAGGAACCCGTCTTGCAATGCCGAACATTATGCGCGCCGGACTCATCGTCATTGAAGCCAGGTTCAGGGGCTACTGAGGGAGTCCTGGACTAGGGGGTGTCCGGACAGCCGGGCTATCATCGTCCGCCGGACTCCAATACTACGAAGATACAAGATTGAAGACTCCGTCCCGTGTCCGGATGGGACTTTCCTTGGCGTGGAAGGCAAGCTTGGCGATACGGATATGTAGATCTCCTACCATTGTAACCGACTCTGTGTAACCCTAGCCCTCTCCGGTGTCTATATAAACCGGAGGGTTTTAGTCCGTACGACACAACATCCATACAACAATCATACCATAGGCTAGCTTCTAGGGTTTAGCCTCCTTGATCTCGTGGTAGATCCACTCTTCTACTACCCATATCATCAATATTAATCAAGCAGGACGTAGGGTTTTACCTCCATCAAGAGGGCCCGAACCTGGGTAAAACATCATGTCCCTTGCCTCCTGTTACCATCCGCCTAGACGCACAGTTCGGGACCCCCTACCCGAGATCCGCCGGTTTTGACACCGACAGTGAGCCATTGCCATGGAAACCGAAAGATAAGATCGCTACTACATCATCACCACCACCTTCTTCATCACCAAAGGAGACTTGAGTTCTTGGTATGGACACTCCCCTTGGCTTATGCCAAGCTTGGGGGAGGTGTCCCGGTATCGTATCACCACCACTATCTTTGCCTTTATCTATTTTAGTTCGATCTTTAGTTATCTTTTGATTTAGTTGAATAAAAATTTAGATCGATCCTTTCTTTTAGAGTGCTTGCTTAGTGATCTATCTATGTAATCGTGTTCGATATTTATAATAAAGTTTAGTTTATGTTTTGCTTTCTTTACTTTTATGTTTCAATAAAAAGAAAGGGAAATAAATGAAAAATATCATATGCTAATCTTATGGTGAGTAATGACATCACATAAGGAAAAATATAAGTAGTACAATTTATTGGAGATTGACAAACATAGAATTGGTCAATGATGCAATTCATGAAAGAATTAATAAGGGAAGAGAAGATTCACATGCAAATACACTATCTTGGACATCTTTTATGATTGTCAGCCCCTATCAAAATATTATATGCCAAAATTGTTGACGTTGGACAAGGAAGACAACATAATGATTCATGCTTGTTCATATTCACATAGAAGTTATATTCTCATAGATCCTTTAACATGTGCTGCTTGCCCAATGTCTTTGCTAGCCAAAAATTCCGCACTAAGTAGAAATACTACTTGTGCATCCAAAACCCTTAAACCCAAAATCTTGTTTTCAGAGTCCACCATACCTACCTCTGGATTGAGTAAGATCCTTCAAGTAAGTTGTCATCGGTGCAAAAAAGGCAATAAAATTTGCTTCTAAATGTGTTAGATCATTTAGTGTAAGAGTAAATTGAGCGTTGTACGAACTTGTGATGGCAAAATAATAAAAGCGACAGACTGCATAATAAAGGTTGCTACCATAAGGGGCAATATAACGTGACGTTCTTTTGCACTAAGAGATTGAGCATACAACCAAAAAGCGCATGGCAACATTTGCTTCCCTCTGGTAAGGGCCTATCTTTTACTTTCATGTATTTACTTATATGCAAGAGTCAAAGTATTCTTCTCTATTCCTTTTTATTTTCTCTTTTTGCAAGAACCATGTGGCGAGGAAAGATCTAGGCACATATATCCAGTTGGATATGGGTGGGCATGAGTTATTATTGTTGACATCACCCTTGAGGTGAATACGTTGGGAGGCGAAACTATAAGCCCCTATCTTTATATGTGTATGGTTGAAACTTTTTGCTCATGTGTATGCGGTGAGTGTTAGCACACATAGAAGACTATATGATGGTTGAGTATGTGAACTTGCCAAAAGGCTCCGATACATGACCCTTCCTGAAAAGATGATGAATTGTAGTTGCAAAGTTGATTGAGAACATAGTTTGTTGGTTTTCAATAAGGTTTATTCTTTATATTTCAATGTTGTGATGAATTGTTACTTTCTCATGAGAAGTTATATGATAAAAGTTGTCGAATTTGGGGTCCCGCAAACCCTTGAGAGGTTTGAACTCTGCGGTGCGTGCGGAGATATCAACCTGCCCAACCTGCCTACTCGTGATCCTCACAACCTAGCGCGTCGATCTCAAAGGGACAGAGAGACACAACAGTTTATCCTGGTTCGGGCCACCTTGCGGTGTAATACCCTACTCCAGCTTTATGGTGGATTGCCTCGAGGGGCTAAGGATGAACTAGTACAGTGGATGAACATCCTCAGGAGGTGAGGTGTTCTTGAGCTCGAGAGAGCTGGTGAGGTGGTCGAGTGAGAATGGATCCGATCCCCCTCTATGGTTGTGGCTAAGTCCTATTTATAGTGGCCTTGGTCCTCTTCCCAAATGTTGGCGGGAAGGGATCCCACAACGGCCAGATTTGAAGGGGGACAAGAAGTACACCCTATCATGACTAAAGTGGTCTTCGCCTGCAAAAGCCTCTGGTCATGACGCTGCGGTGGGCTCGGTGATGACCTCCATCCTACCGTCTTGGCGGTCTTGGTCTGGTTGCACCAGAAGGGGAACCTTTGGCTGATTCCTCGGGACACCGTGCCTGCTGCTTGCCTCCTTTACACCAAAGAGGAAATTGGTGCTCTGCGCCCACTGGCGCCCTCCTGGTGCCCGTGTGGCCTTGGTCGTCATGGCTCACGTCAGCTGAGCCTCATGAGGTGCACCTTGCATAGAAGTCTCCGCTCCTCGGGAGCCAGCCTGAGGAGGCCGATCCCCTTGGAGGTCTTGGCGTCGCCCGCCTCGTGAGGCTTGGCCCCTCGCGAGGGTCTTGAGTTGTTGATGCTGAAGCTGGGCCATACCAGACCGTCGATGGAGCCATGTAGCAGGCTGCATGCAGGCAAGTCTGGGTACCCCCGTATCCAGAATGCCGACAGTAGCCCTCGGGCACAAGGCGCACTCGGACTTGGCTTCTAGGCAAAGCCAAGGGGAAAGTGCGGAGTGCCGCGGGCCCTAACCGCATGCGGCCTTGAGAGACGCGTGGCGATTGATGGGACGTGGGCGTCTCCACTTCCCCACACTACCTCGGCAACCATTCGGCTTGACAAGTTGATGCTGCATGCAGAAGATCATCATTACACGAGGTCGTGGAGGCCGGCGGTTGGCCTCCCTCTGGCTATAAATGGGGGGAGGGGTAGAGCCCCTCTCGCTCATCTCTTCCTCCGTCTTCTCGCTGCTTGCCCCTTCTCCTTCTCCATCTTGCTGTAGCATCCATGGCACCGTGAAAGCACAAGTGCTCCCTGGGTGATTTTGGTAATTCATGACAACATATCTCTTGTTGGACTAATATTTCTATCTAGTGTATTTCAGATAAGTTCAAAATTGGAGTGGCATGGACATGGACAAGAGGACGTGGAACCCTTTCAAGATGCTAAGGACAAATATTGGCAAAAGCCGAAGACTCTACATTTTCCATTTTACTGATCCAAGATCACATTGAGTCCCTAGGAAAGCCAATACTATTAAAAGGGGATGAGGTGTTATTTAATGGCTTGCTTGCTCAAAGTGCTTAGTGATATGCTCCAAAACCCTCAGCCATTTTATCACATCCACATATGTCCTAAACCTAAATGTAAAACTCGGCCCCACTGACTTTGTCTATCCGGCGCCACCGAGTTTCATCTAATCCAGCCACTGCCAAACCCTAGTCACTTCAGTCTCACCGATAGGATCTCAATCTCACCAAGATGGGCTTGCAAATTCTTTGTGATCTATTGTGACATTTTCGGTCTAACTGAGTTTGTTCAGTCGGTCCCATCGAGTTTGCTTGACCAATCCTCTGTTTTCTTATTACCAAAATCGGCCTCACCGAGTTTGAGTAATCAGTCAAACCGAGTTGAGGTTTTACCCTAACCCCTGCACATCGGTCCCACTGAGTTGACCAAGTCGGTCCCACCGAAAACTCTAATGTTCATATTTTTACCTAGATCGGTTTGACCGAGTTTTACGATTCGGTCCCACCGAGTTTGGGAATCTATGTGTAATGGTTAGATTTTGTGTGGAGGTTATATATACCCTCCACCCATTCTTCATTCATGAGGAAAGCCATCAGAACGTGCCTACACTTCCACTACCCATTTTCTGAGAGAGAACCACCTACTGATGTGTTGAGACCAAGATATTCCAATCCTACCACAAGAATCTTGATCTCTAGCCTTCCCAAGTTGCTTTCCTCTCAAATCATCTTTCCACCATAGCCAAATCTATGAGAGAGAGTTGAGTGTTGGGGAGACTATCATTTGAAGCACAAGAGCAAGGAGTTCATCATCAACACACCATCTATTACCTTTTGGAGAGTGGTGTCTCCTAGATTGGTTAGGTGTCACTTGGGAGCCTCCATCAAGATTGTGGAGTTGAACCAAGGAGTTTGTAAGGGCAAGGAGATCGCCTACTTCATGAAGATCTACCCTAGTGAGGCAAGTCCTTCGTGGGTGATGGCCATGGTGAGATAGACAAGGTTGCTTCTTCATGGACCCTTCGTGGGTGGAGCCCTCCGTGGACTCACGCAACCATTACCCTTCGTGGGTTGAAATCTCCATCAACGTGGATGTACGATAGAACCACCTACCAGAACCACGCCAAAAATCTCCATGTCTCCAATTGCATTTGCACACTCCAATCCCATTCCTTTACTTTCTCGCAAGTTGCATGCTTTACTTTCCGCTGCTCATATACTCTTTGCATGCTTGCTTGAATTGTATTGTGTATGCTTGAAATTGTGTTAATCTACCACCTCAACTTGAAAAACTGCCATTTTTGTTTGTTGAGGGTCTAATCACACCCCCTCTAGACACCTCTTCTCGATCTTTTCAATTGGTATCAGAGCTTTTGTCTCCATTGCTTTGGTTTAATCACCATTGGAGGAAGATGGATGAGTCTATGTTGAGGAGTCTTAGACGAAGAGTGTCTATGCTTGATGGAGAGTTCTTTAGCGAGTGGGAAAATGAGATGCTTGGAATTTTTCATGAATATCACATGAACAAGTACATTACTACTCCTTGTGAACCCCCTGTTGATCCCTTGCATCCTACCCATGATGATTCTCTTGACATGATTCACAATCTTAGAACTATCAATCTTATCACTAGAGGCTTGCCTAGAAATTTGATTGGTCACTTGCCAACTCTTGATTGTGCTTATACTATATGGAGATTCCTTGAGGAACGATTTCCAGACTATTCCTTGAAAAACTTAGATGAGATTCTTCACAAGTCTATTGCTTTGAATAAGATCAATCCCAATGATCCTAAGTTTGGAGATTGTTTATTTGAGGTTACCAATCTTATGCGTGCCAAAGGAGATGTTGGAATCATTAGCAATATTATTTCCAAAGCTATTAGAATTCATAGAGATGAACATTGTCAAAATCATATATCTAGTGAATCACTCTCACTAGGAAATGATCATTTGCAAAATGATGTTGAACATGGATATTATGATGAAGATGATGATAATGACTTTGATCTTGAAGAGTCTATGAGATACTTTGGTCTTATGGCTAACCTTCACGGCTACATGGCTGGAGGAACGGAATGGGTCCTTGATAGTGGATGTATCGATCACATGACCAAAGATAAAGATATGTTTCGTGAGCTTGCTGAAAATGATGGCCCTCGAAAGTATGTCACTTTTGGTGATAACTCAAAGGGTAAGGTGGTTGGCCTCGGTAAGGTGGCCATCTCACATGACAGCTCCATACAAAATGTTATGCTTGTTGAATCTCTTGGCTATAATCTACTTTCTGTATCTAGACTAGCTTACTTTGGATTCAATGTCCTATTTACTAAAGTAGATTGCCAAGTGTTTTGAAGAGATAATCATAAAATGGTCTTTACCGGCATACGTAGAGGCGATCTATACATGGTTGATTTCACTAAAAAGGCTCAACCTAGAACTTGCTTAATTGCTAAATCTTCCAAAGGTTGGTTGTGGCATAGACGGTTAGGTCATGTGGGCATGCGAAACCTTGACAAGCTTATTAAAGGTGATCACATCCTTGGTGTTAAAGATGTCATATTTGATAAGGATAGACTTTGTAGCTTGCCAAGCAGGAAAACAGGTTAGAGGAAGCCACCCCGTGAAGAACATCATGACCACGATAAGACCGCTCGAGCTACTTCACATGGATCTTTTTGGTCCCAATGCTTACAAAAGTCTCGGTGGTAACTCGTTTGGACTAGTCATCGTTAATGGTTTTTTAAGATTTACGTGGGTGTTCTTTCTCAACGATAAATCGCAGGTTCAAAAGATCTTCAAAATCTTTGCTAGGAAGGCCCAAAACCAATTTGAAGTGAAGATCAAGAAGGTTCGCAGCAACAACAGAACGAAGTTCAAGAACGCCAATGTGGACGCCTTTCTCGACGAAGAAGGGATCTCACATGAGTTCTCGGCTACGTACATGCTACGTCTTGAGCTTGCATTGGTTTTCCTTGAAGAGGAAAGGGTGATGCAGCAAAGTAGCGTAAGTATTTCCCTCAGTTTTTGAGAACCACGGTATCAATCCAGTAGGAGGCTCCTCAAAAGTCCCACGCACCTACACAAACAGACAAGAACCTCACAACCAACGCAATAAAGGGGTTGTCAATCCCTTGACGACCACTTGCGAAAGTGAGATATGATAGAGATAATATGATAAGATAAATATTTTTGGTATTTTTATAATATAGATTGGAAAAGTAAAGATGCAAATAAAAGTAGTTGGCAAACTTATATGATAAAAGATAGACCTGGGGCCATAGGTTTCACTAGTGGCTTCTCTCAAGATAGCATAAGTATTATGGTGGGTGAACAAATTACTGTCGAGCAATTGATAGAAAAGCGAATAATTATGAGATTATCTAGGCATGATCATGTATATAGGCATCATGTCCGTGACAAGTAGATCGACTCCTGCCTGCATCTACTACTATTACTCCACACATCGACCGCTATCCAGCATGCATCTAGAGTATTAAATTCATAAGAACAGAGTAACGCATTAAGAAAGATGACATGATGTAGAGGGATAAACTCATGCAATATGATATAAACCCCATCTTTTTATCCTCGATGGCAACAATACAATACGTGCCTTGCTGCCTCTGCTGTCACTGGGAATGGACACCGCAAGATTGAACCCAAAGCTAAGCACTTCTCCCATTGCAAGAAAGATCAATCTAGTAGGCCAAACCAAACTGATAATTCGAAGAGACTTGCAAAGATAACTTAATCACACATAAAATAATTCAGAGGAGATTCAAATATTTCTCATAGATAAACTTGATCATAAACCCACAATTCATCGGATCTCGACAAACACACCGCAAAAATAGTTACATCAAATAGATCTCCAAGAAGATCGAGGAGAACTTTGTATTGAGTTTCAAAGAGAGAGAAGAAGCCATCTAGCTAATAACTATGGACCCGAAGGTCTGTGGTAAACTACTCACAACTCATCGGAGAGGCCTTGGAGATGATACAGAGGCCCTCCATGGTCGATTCCCCCTCCGGTGGAGCTCCAGCGAAGGCTCCAAGATGGGATCTCGCAGATACAGAAGGTTGCGGCGGTGGAAATAGTTTTTCGTGGTCTGTTATGCTGTTCTCGGGGTACATGGGTATATATAGGAGGAAGAAGTAGGTCGGTGGACGCTCGAGGGGCCCACGAGGGTGGGGGGCACGCCCACCTGTAGGGGGGCCCGCCGGGCACCCTCGTGGCCGCCTCGCTTATTGACTGACTTCCACTCCAAGTCTCCAGGTTCACGTTTGTTCCAAAAAGATCACTCCCGTAGGTTTCATTCCGTTTGGACTCCGTTTGATATTCCTTTTCTTCGAAACACTGAAATAGACAAAAAAACAGCAATTCGGGCTGGGCCTCCAGTTAGTAGGTTAGTCCCAAAAATGATATAAAAGTGTAAATTAAAGCCCATAAACATCCAAAACAAGTAATATAATAGCATGGAACAGTCAAAAATTATAGATACGTTGGAGACGTATCAAGCATCCCCAAGCTTAATTCCTGCTCGTCCTCAAGTAGGTAAATGATAAAAACAGAATTTTTGATGTGGAATGCTACCTAGCATAATTCTCAATGTAATTTTCTTTATTGTGGCATGAATGTTCAGATCCAAATGATTCAGAATAAAATTTCATATTAACATAGGACATAGTAATACTTCAAGCATACTAACTAAGCAATCATGTCTTCTCAAAATAACATGGCTAAAGAAAGTTATCCCTACAAAATCATATAGTCTGGCTGTTGCTCTATCTTCATCACACAAAGTATTTAATCATGCACAACCCCGATGACAAGACAAGCAATTGTTTCATACTTTAGTAATCTCAAACTTTTTCAACTTTCACGCAATACATGAGCATGAGCCATGGACATAGCACTATATGTGGAATAGAATGGTGGTTATGGAGAAGACAAAAAGGAGAATATAGTCTCACATCAACTAGGCGTATCAACAGGCTATGGAGATGCCCATTAATAGATATCAATGTGAGTGAGTAGGGATTGCCATGCAACGGATGCACTAGAGCTATAAATGTATGAAAGCTCAAGAAAAGAAACTAAGTGGGGGTGCATCCAACTCGCTTGCTCACGAAGACCTAGGGCATTTTGAGGAAGCCCATCATTGGAATATACAAGCCGAGTTCTATAATGAAAAATTCCCACTAGTATATGAAAGTGACAACATAGGAGACTCTCTATCATGAAGATCATGGTGCTAATTTGAAGCACAAGTGTGGTAAAAAGGATAGTAGCATTGTCCCTTCTCTCTTTTTCTCTCATTTTTTATTTGGCCTTTCTCTCTCTTTTTTTATTTTGGCCTTTCTCTTTTTTTTAAAGTCCGAAGTCTCATCCCGACTTGTGGGGGAATCATAGTCTCCATCATCCTTTACTCACTGGGACAATGCTCTAATAATGAAGATCATCACACTTTTATTTACTTACAACTCAAGATTACAACTCGATACTTAGAACAAGATATGGCTCTATATGAATGCCTCCGGCGGTGTATCGAGATATGCAATGAATCAAGAGTGACATGTATGAAAATTATGAAGGTGGCCTTGCCACAAATACGATGTCAACTACATGATCATGCAAAGAGCAATATGACAATGATGATGCGTGTCATATAAACGGAATGGTGGAAAGTTGCATGACAATATATCTCGGAATGGCTATGGAAATGCCATAATAGGTAGGTATGGTGGCAGTTTTGAGGAAGGTATATGGTGGGTGTATGGTACCGGCGAAAGTTGCGCGACACAAGAGAGGCTAGCAATGGTGGAAGGGTGAGAGTGCGTATAATCCATGGACTCAACATTAGTCATAAAGAACTCATATACTTGTTGCAAAAATCTACAAGCCATTGAAAACAAAGTACTACGCGCATGCTCCTAGGGGGATAGATTGGTAGGAAAAGACCATTGCTCGTCCCCGACCGCCACTCATAAGGAAGACAATCAATAAATAAAATTGTGCTCCAACTTCATCACAAAGCAGTTCACCATACGTGCATGCTATGGGAATCACAAACTTCAACACAAGTATTCTTTAAATTCATAATCACCCAACTAGAATGACTCTAATATCACCATCCTCATATCTCAAAACAATTATCAAGTATCAAATTGATCATAGCATCAAATTCACTTTCTATGATAGTTTTTATTATACCCAACTTGGATGCCCATCATTCTAGGACCAATTTTATAACCATAGCAAATACCATGCTGTTCTAAGAAACTCTTAAAATAATATAAGTGAAGCATAAGTGAAACTCTCAATACTGGTGGAAGGTCATCTACAGTATGTTCAGGCTCCGGAGGCAGCAATTCAGGCACCGACTCATGCGCTCAAACCCTGAGTACTCATACTGCTGAGCCATCGATCCTCCGTCATCAATGGCGCCAGTATTGAGATACTATTGAGTGTCATCGTCATCCTCATCCTCATCTATGGCGACGTCATCAACGACTAATGGAGCCTCTTCCTCACCCAGTCCGCTATCATCCAGCATGACAGGCGGCGGTAATTGGGTAGGTGGGGTGCTGATGTTCATTCCTTGAGGAGGTTGCATGGTCGTGGGTGTGCTCCTGGCCGCCTCCAGACAAAGCAGACTCTTTGGCCACAACAGGACCCACGTCTTGCAATCGCCAAGCCGCCGTGGGGTCTCGTCATTATCTCCCCCTAGTATCGGAGGAACCAAATTCTCGTGGCCCAGTTTGACACTGGCCATGGAAACCTTGAAGACGTCTGGGGCGATCGGCCGACTGTGGAACAATTGTTCCTTTGGCTTCATTATCATCGCCTTCCCCATGTCCACCTTTTGGCCGTTGATGTCGTACAATATGGTGCACGGGGCGTCGGCCTGCAAAGACATGTCTACGATGTGAGACATCCGAAAGGCAACGAAAACGGGAGATTATACCTTTATTGAAGAGGGCCGGTGTGACAGGTACTGTGAGGGCGTCGAGCTCAGCCAAAGACGAAGCAGGTGCGGGAGCCGATGCAGGAGCAGGTGCTGGTGCTGGTGGCGGTGCTGGCACAACGCTAGTCGAGCTGCTCCTGAAGAAGTCGGTAGGGGAAAGTCTGCTGCATCTTTTTCTGGATTTCGCCTGCTCCAACCGACAATAGTCGGAACCAAGACTGTCAGCTCCCGTTTTACGGCAGCTACCGCTGTTGCGACTGTCGGTGTCAAAACCGACAGATCTCGGGTAGGGGGTCCCGAACTATGCGTATAAGGATCGAAGGTAACAAGGAGGCAGGGGACACAATGTTTACCCAGGCTTGGGCCCTCTTAATGGAGGTAATACCCTACTTCCTGCTTGATTGACTATGATGAGTACAGGGGTTACAAGAGTAGATCTACCTCGAGATCGTAATGGCTAAACCCTAGATGTCTAGCCTCTATGATTGTGATCTTGCCCTATGGACTAAACCCTCCAGTTTATATAGACACCGGAGGGATCTAGAGTTGTACAGGATCGGTTACAGAGAAAGGAAGGTACATGATCCAAATTCCAAGCTTGCCATCCATGCAATGGAGAGTCCTATCCGGACACGGGGGAGGTCCTTCCATCTTGTATCTTCACGACCCATCAGTCCAGCCCATATCACATAGACCAGTTCCTCAAGGACCCCATAGTCCAGGACTCCCTCAGTAGCCCCTGAACCGGGCTTCAATGATGATGTATTCGGTGCGCGGATTGTCTTCGGCATTGCAAGGCAGGTTCCCTCTCCGAATACTCCAACGCAGTCCTCCATGCAAAACAGTTGTATCCGGCTTTATTTAAACAAGTACAACCTTAAGCTATAAGGGCAAAAATATTTAAAACGAAATAAGTCACGTCCATATGCGATTTCTCCAGCGAGGCGTTATGTCCTGGCCTTGTTAGTATTCTGAACTGTTTTACAGCCCCGTTTCGTATTTCAAGGCATGGCCATTGACACGTCTTGTCAAAGCAGAGATTGTGTCCCCTTATCACGGGATTCCCATTAACAGGGGTTTGGGTAATCCAAACGTGCTGTTCACACGTCCCCTTGGGAATAGGCGAGATTTAAGGCTCTAGAGGGGACGCTTGATATCCACTGCCTTTATAAGAAGACAAAGATCCATCTTTTTACCCCACGCCTTCTTCCTCTCAGCCTATCCGCCAATCAAGCTCCAGCGCCCAAGTCTCAATCCTTTCCATCGCCGCCAAAACACTCCCAACCATGTCCGGATCTGGAGCGCAGGGCAAGTGGATGGCCTCCTCTATTATAGAGGAGAACATCAAAGAGCTCCGGGAAGGTGGGTATTTGGAGACGGACATAGTCCATCAGCTCCCTGCCAAAAAGCAGATCATTCCCACTCCGGAGCCCAACGAGAGGGTAGTGTTCATCCGCCATTTCCTTCGCGGGCTAGGGTTTCCCCTTCATCCTTTCGTCCGCGTCTCATGTTCTAATATGGGCTAGATTTTCATTATCTAGCTCCAAATTCTTTCCTCAACCTTTTAGCGTTTATCGTCATGTGCAAGGCATTCCTCTGCGTCCCTCCCCACTTTGGCTTGTGGCTCAAGATCTTCAATGTGAAGCCGAAGGTGGTCGAGGGCCAACACGCAGAGTGCAGCGGTGCCATGGTGAGTAAGCTTCCCAACATCACCTGACCAAAAGGGACCTTCGTGGAATCCGTTAAAGGATGGCAGCATGGGTGGTTCTATATCACGGAACCCCGCGATACCACATGGGCCGCTGCTCCTGAGTTCAAGTCCGGGCCCCGATGCGGCTTACATCCTGGATCAACAAGGGTCTAGATTGGGAGTCGCCTGACGAGGTGACAATGTTGGAGAGCCGCATTAAGGGCATGATAAACAAGAACACCAGCCTCGCCAGCATGATCCAGGTGATGCTTTTTCGCTGGATTCTTCCTTGTCAACGCCGGACTCAATATATGTGGGAATTCGACCCGGCCGGTCCTTGGACCCTGCAGTGGTTCTTCGGCAAGATGCACAAAGATATATGGAAGTTGCTCTTCAAGACTCAAAAGTCGTGGCCAGAGACAACCGAAGACCACGGCCTTGACTGTGCATGTCCAGCTACTCTAGTAAGTTTTATGATAACTTTTATTTGCAAATTCAAGGAGTATATTGAACTTTCTTACTCCCCTGGGGCTGGACAAAGAAGGCGGAGCAGATCAAATGTCCGACTCTGCTGCCTGAGGACCAGGCCACCCCCTTGCTGACAAGGATGCTGGTTTTGGCGCCATATCAGGCACCGGAGAAGAAGGCCAAGAAGAAGGGCAAGGAGGCCAGAAGTGGCCTTCACCATAAGGGTGCCTCGGATGTCATGTCCGAAGACACCGAGTCCTCCTCCTCTCATGAAGAAGATGTAGAGGAGGAAGAGAGCAAATATCCCCCTAAGGGGGGGGGGGAGAAGAAAAGGGCAGCTTCCGCGGATCTGGAGGTGGAGGCGACCAAGAAGGGCAAACCCTCCCTTTCGGATGATTCCTAAGCGGATGCCGATGCCATCCCAGAGCGACACCCTAGGCCGAAGCCCTTGGCTGAATCGTAAGTATCCAAAGACACCATACATATACCCGATTTTATGCCTCCATTATTTTAACATACTGAATAGCGCATAACAGCCCAGCCCGCGATCTCCCCAACGATCATCGTCATCTGGGAACTCGCTAGGGCTGAATGCGATGGAGAGCGAGTCGCTTCTGGAGACCTCTCCACCCACAACTATGGATAACACCAAAGTGTTGTCCCGAAGAACCTCTCTAGGTCATGGGAAGGTATGGGAGGCCGTGAAGGTGGCGGCGGAGGGTAATACCTCTACTACCGAAGAGAGGGGAAAATCAACCCCCATGGAGACCGGCGACGGGGGCCACACTCAATTCGGCCCCCAACCGAATATTACTCCGGAGACCCATACCGCTCCGGAATCGGACCAGCAGCCTTCTTCGAGGGAAGGGGCACGCCGTTTCCGCTGACGTCCTCTGTCAATCTGGAGGCGCCGGACACCCTGGTGGAAGCACTTCAGAGTGCTTCCATTATGGAAGAACACTGTACCCTTATGGGTACGATGGTTGAAAGGGTTCGATCCGCTAAGAGCGGATTAAACGAAGCCTACACCAGCCTTCTAACATGCTTTGAGGTATGTGACGTAATATGTTTTTTTGGCTTATTTGCAAAAATAATACCTGTATATAGCTAGTAGCCCCTGAGACTCCGTTCGGCTTTCGCAAAGAAAGGCCAAACAGAGGATCAAATAATATTCCGCAGGAACTAACATATATGTCTCTTTGGATGAACAGACTGCAAGGCGAGCAGCAACCTTGCATGCTGTCAAAGTCTCCGAACTAAAGCAGAGGTTGAAGGAAAAACAAGGTATGTGTTACAGAAGCATATCTGAACTGATATGAGTCCCAATTTGTTATCTGACTGAGCGTGATGTTTATGCTCATAGTTCACACGTCTGAGGTTGAAGCCCTCAAGAGTGCGCTGGCTGAAGCCAAGAAGGAGGCGGACGAGGAACGAACCACCCGCCAAAAGCATGAAGCAAGGTTGGAGGTAGTCAACAAGAGCTTACTGATGCTATAAACAAATGTGAGTCCTTGGAGCACAAGGCGTCGGATCGAGAATCCGAACTTGCTGCGGCGCTGCAAAGCGCGAAAGAGGCCCAGGTTGAAGCCCAAGGTTCCTGTCAGGAGATCCGAGAAGCCAAGAAGATCGTGACGGGTAAGGCTTTTAATATGCAGAGCAAGTATGTAAGGAAAAAGTATACCTTACTGACACACGTTTGGAGTTCTCCAGGGGCATTTTCGGATCTTCCCCGAAGTGTTGCAGATGCTACAGATTTCTTACGGGCCGAAGAGGGAAGCTCAACAGAGAAGCTTTTCTGGCCGCAGTACCTTGCACCAGAGCATCTTGTGCCCCTCATTGATCAGCTGAAACAGCTAACCAAGCTACATAGGGTGGCCGGATTGGCCATGAAGGATGTCATAGTCTGACTTTGGCCAGCCGAACCCATACCTAGTAGCTACTTTGGGCTTGTGAAGCAGACGGTCGATGCTTGCCCACGGCTTGATGCTATAAAGCGGTCAGTTTGTATTGAAGGTGCCCGGATGGCCTTCGCCCGTATCAAGGTGCAGTGGGCGAAGATGAATGCCACCAGTCTTGCAACCGAGGGGCCGCCCGCAGGGAAGGAGTATCGTACACCAGAGAAATATTTCAATGACGTCCTTGAAGGATTCCACATTATAGAGGGCCTGTGTTCGAAGGACATCATTTTTGAATGAATGTATCCGTGCTGCCCAAACTTTATATAATGAAAACAAGGTGTTTGTGTAATTTTAGTCTTGTTTCATCTGAAATTATTTATCCTCCAGTGCTTCCGTTTTTATTAAATCTGAGAGTTGGCCAGTCGTCGGCTTCAGCCCCTCGCGTAGATACTATGGGGGTGTTCGGAACAACAAAAAAACACACTTGACCCAGCGACTTGGTCCTTGAAGGAGGTGGTAGTGCGCTAACCAGGCAATCAGACTATGCGGCTTTTATCACTCTCGCTTAGCCATAGAAGTTTGACGAGAAGATTGTAGGCGCAGCCCCTAGTATTGTTCGGTGATCCAAACTCGGGTGTTGTAGACATCTGACCAAGTAAAAACCAGTCCTTCGTGTGACACGAAAAAAATTGCTAGAGATTTATGCTGAGTCGCTGATAACCCACAAGTGTAGGGGATCTATCATAGTCCTTTTGATAAGTAAGAGTGTCAAACCCAATGAGGAGCAGAAGGAAATGACAAGCGGTTTTCAGTAAGGTATTCTCTGCAAACACTGAAATAATCGGTAACAGATAGTTTTGTGATAAGGTAATTCGTAACGGGTAACAAGTAACAAAAGTAAATAAGGTGCAGCAAGGTGGCCCAATCCTTTTTGTAGCAAAGGACAAGCCTGGACAAATTCTTATATAGAGAAAAGCGCTCCCAAGGACACATGGGAATTATCGTCAAGCTAGTTTTCATCAGCTCATATGATTCACGTTCGTTACTTGGATAATTTGATATGTGGGTGGACCGGTGCTTGGGTACTGCCCTTTCTTGGACAAGCATCCCACTTATGAGTAACCCCTATTGCAAGCATCCGCAACTACAAAACACTACAAAAAAAATACACTTCCGTGATCATACGTGTTTTTCGCAGTAGGTCACGTTTTCTGTCATGCATGTACATCCATGACGATTTTATGACAGAATCAAGATAGTCATACCTGTGCTGTTGTAGAAGTGTTCCACGACATTACCAAAATTATCATCATGAAAGTGTCCACTTCCATGACGATAAATCGCGCGTCACAGAAGTGCTTTCGTCAAGGGTGACCGACATGTGGCATCCATCGTAATGGAACACCGTTAAGCTATCGGGTCCGATTTTGGATCCGATAACTCGTTAACAGCCGGACCAATGGGAAATTTCCACGTGTAAAATTCTGATTGGCCGGTGGGAACACTTGTCAGCTCATTAGTGGGCTAGATGTTGCCCGTCCATTGGAGGAGACATGCCTATGATACGTCGACATGTGGCTGGGACCAACAGAGGCCCATATAGGTTAAAAAGGTCGGCCCAGTCAAAGGCACGTAGTACTTACTCAGGTACTAGTGGGCCAGCCCAATAATGACCTGCTTAATAAAGGCCCACTTACAGCCCGAAGCCAGATCTGGCCCGTTAATTGTTCACCGAATATTTGGGCCCATTTACGGCCCGAAGCCAAATCTGGCCCGTTAATTGTTTGCCGAATATTTGGGCCCAATTACAACCCAGTGACTTTCGGCCTGTTAGAGGCCCGATGTAGACATGGGCCCATTTCAGCCCGGTGTGACTTTCGGCCTGGGAATGACCCGTGCTGCCCATGGGCCATATATGGTCCGACGGGACATCAGGCCCACTAATGGCCCGTGATAAAGGTGGCAACAGTTAAGCCCAATGTGACTTTGAGCCTGTTAAAGGCCTGTCCCATAATTCGGCCCCTTGATGCCTGTACTAAGCTTTCGGCCTCTTAAAGGCCCATGATATCAGTGGGCCAACTAAGGCCCGAGATATGTTTCGGCTTGGTAACGGCTCGCGAGATAACTGGGCCCAAAAAGGCCCGGTCTACATTTCAGCCTGCTGAAGGCCCGTCGACGACTAGTGAAAATTGAGGCCCAACATGCATTTTGGCCAGCTAAAGTCCCATGGTTTCATCTGGGCCGTAACAGGCCAGTACAATATTCAGCCTGTTAATGTCCCAATGCTACCTGGGCCAAACTAAGCGCTGGGTCCACAAAAGGCACAACTAAAATATAGGCCAATGTAAGTTGTGGGCCTGGTGCAAAGTGTGAAGGCCCCAATCATTCGGGCCCAAGAAAGATGCAGGCTGGCCCAATTGTGGCCCACTAAAAACCAGGCCTGTTAGAGTCGAATGTTTTGGCCTGGTCGACTACATCTTATTTTTTTAGATAGCGAATGATGGCAGTAACTAGTAGGAATTAAGAACAAACCTACTCTATACAATAAAGAAATTACGGCATAGTAACTAAGAATAAACCTACACTATACAATAAAGGATTTATGGTATATTACATCCACTGGGCATCGAAGTTCGCCACCAATGATCATAAGGTGCAACGAAGAAGCAGATTACAAAAACTAGGCAACAAAATAATACTGAACCGAGACCACTTCCAAGACAGTTCAAGAAAGGTTAGCCTTGCGGGGGAACTGCTGCACAAGCTGCTGAGCAAGGCTGTGAGACCGGCCTAGCATGTCGGTCATAGCTTCTAGGTGTAGCTGTTTAGCGACGAGGTTCTCATTGGTGTTCTCCGCAATCTTTCTTAGAGATAGGACTTCAAGTCGAAGTTGAGTTGCAGAATGCCTTTCTGCTAGAACTTGGGACTGAAGAAGTCGAACTGATTCAGATAACGAATTCTGTGAGCTTGTCTGACTGCTAGTCTCAAGTAACTTGAACACTTCATCAAGACAAGACTTTGGGGTTGTCTCGATATCTTCAAGATGTTTTGCCTTCTTTGCTGCAATATATGTTGGGTTTGTCTCATAGCCTTCAGTAGACTTGTGCATGCCATCAGGCATATCACCCTGAAACAAAGCATAGAGATGACAGGTTTTGCACGTGTATAAACAAAGATGATAAATGTGCTATCAATTCCATCCAATTTCAAATTAGAAAATAAAGAGTAAGTTCAAAATATCAATAGCATAATTTGGCATTGTTCATAATGCGGGGAGTTTCACCACACTACTGGATTACCATGTCAACATAACAAGCATAGATGAAGGGCAAAGAAAATCATTGTATCTATTTTGGTTAATGTGCATGGCATGTTGTTCATATCATCAGTCACATCAGTAAGATAAAACAGGAGATGACAAGGTGCAAACGTGGGCTGCTTCACCACACACTGGATTATAGATCCACAAAACAAGCATACATATAGGGAGTATTGAATAATATGCATGGTATGAATAAGGAATTTGGTTTTACAAGTAAAACTTAGAACTTACAGTTCTTGCGAACATGCATTTTGGTAGAAACAACAAACTAGACAGCAGTAAACAATAGGGAGTATGAGCAAATTAAACAACAGTTGAGGATAAAGGCTTTAAAAGGACTGACTTACATTAACAGTTAACACTAGCTTTATAATGCCCTTCTCCATGTCAAGGGAAGGATAACTCAAGAACTTCAGCACATAATCTTCTTCATAAGCATTGCCCGTACTCTATATTTTGTAGAGAGTAATTATAGATATGATAATACTGGAAGGGATAGAGGATAAGGAAGATGAGATGCAGATTGATGCCACATAATTAACTACTAATCCCTAGAAGTACAAGCATTACTGAAAAAAATGTACTGACAAGAACAATGGGCTACACTTCTGCACTGGCATTGTCTATGTATTCTACTTGTTGGTAAGATTAAATATAGATCTGATCTTCTTTTAGTAAATGGTGGGCGAGGGAGATAAGATGCAGAATGCTACACAATGAACCAATCCCTCTTCCCATAATACAAGAGTGTTTTGAACACTGGTGTACTGTACAAAACATTCTTATATTATGGGACGGAGGGAGTAGCTGTTAATGTAAGTACAGTGATAGACAACGTTCAGTCCTTACAAGAGGACTGCAGAGCTAAACCTCTTCAAAAGCATTGGGTTGATTCTAAATTTATGTAAGAGTCCATACGGATCTTATTATGTCCACCAAATGGACGATAACGAGGCTAACATGTGCAGTGATGCTACATAATCAAATAGCTATGAAAGTAAGTATGGTCATACAGGGCAAGAGGTACTCAGAAGAGCAATGCAGTGTGCAGTATAGTTGCAAGATTCTGTGGTCCCTTGAGAATGAATGTTCTTCTGCTAACAATTTTCGTACAAGTGAGACGTTAAGGCAAATGCAGAAATGTAGTTCAAATTGTGATGTGATATCATAGACAGTACCTTACGCTGCAGCCGAGACCAATGTGTAACAAGATTATTCCAGTCACCGTCGGATAAATGTAGCACCGGAGACTTTACAGAAATTTCTTTTAGAGGCTTGCCATCGAAGTGTGCTTGCCTCAGGTAGGAACGATACTTCATCAACAAGTACTTGAAAAGCGCAACCAACCCTTGCTCGTCTTCACAATCCAGTTTGCTCCTCGCCTATTTAAAATAATGAAATCTTGTGTCTTCTGTCAGCAGAAACATATGCAGTAATGACCATGAATAACATTAGTACATTACTTACACGTAAGTTGTGGAGGAAGACTGGAAATTGTTCTGTGTCTGCGGTATAATCTTTACATGAAATAAAGATGCACACAAAGTTCCTGACAACAATATAAGCTTCATCTTCTAAACTGGGAAGAAATGGAACAGGGGTCCTATTTGCTGCAATTGGGGCTCTCTCTGGTTGGAAAAGGGATTTGGCAACTGGATTTGGTGTACTCTTTACTGGAACGGGGGTTTTGCGTCGTAGAGCTGGTGCTATGTCAACTGGCATAATCATACTGTTTGCTGCAGTTGGGGTCTGCTGACTTGGGGCATCCGAAATGACCAGTGTAGTAGGGCTAGAGTCTGCTAGAGTTGGGGTGTTTTGTGGGTCAGGTGATATTGCAACTACACCTAATGGGCTATTTGATTTATTAGGTGCCACTACCTTTTCCAAATACTTTGCTTGTGCTCCTCCACGATCAGCAATCGCCCTCTTCCTTTTGAACGGATACACAAGAACAACATTTGAATGGATATGGTATGATGACAGATGGAATATGTACTGAAAATGGATAGGCAGGGCGTATTCACATACATGATGTGTAAACTAAGTTAATGGCAGTTCAACAAAGTAGAAGCAATGCAAAGCATCCGTTGCAAGATATGTGCGACCAATATAACCTTGGAAGGTTAGAGCAAGCACCTTGATGGGTGAATAAGATAGGGCATCTTCCTCTGACTCCTCCACTAGGGAGCTACATTGACTTAGGTCTCCCTATAGCTCAGAATCACTGTTAGGATCATATTTTGAGCATGAATCTGTAGGTGGAGAGCGTTTGCATTGCATTGCATCCAGACTTGATTTCAGTCCCTTAATGCCGAGTTTGACAGCCATGGCATTGTTCTGCTTTATTCTTTTCATGCGCGCAAGCTCATAATCATTATGATGCTGTTCAGAATCTAAGATTCATGAAAACATAAAAAGTAGTCAGATTATCTATGTAATGCATTGCAGATTCAACTCAAAGAGTGTCTACCTATAAACCCTGCATATGCAAAGTTCACCCCCCAACCGTGATGATCAGACCACACACAGAAATACAAACCCCTTATGTCTCTGTAACAGGCAGACACACATTTCAAAACTGAAGTAGGAACATTAGAATCATATGAAATTCGTATTTGAACAAATAAACTAAGGAATTATGAGTGGCATAATGTTTAGCTTCAAGGGTGGAGTGTTGGTAGTGCGACACAAAGCAAGTAGGCAGATTGTATTCCATGTAAAAGATCGAAGCCTATGTAAAAGCTGGAAATGACACTTTCTTTCTATACAATGCAGTGTTTGTTGCCCACGCATGATGGAAGAGATCACATAGAGAAATACTATTCACTCATGTCTACGGTTACAGTATTTAGAAACAGGGTGGTCCACCCTAAAAGAATATTGACAACAAATATGACAAGACAAGCATAGATGTAGTGAATCAATCATTTACTTGTGAGCTTACTAGGACAAGTATGCAGAATTGTAACTGCAGTAAGAGACCGTCCAAAATCTGAATCAAGAAGTTTGTCTAGCACTTATTGTTTGCAACTAATCGACGTGAATAATTGGATATTATATCGAATGAGTAAGAAAGACAAGTAAAATTGTCAACAAACCTGGCTTGCAGTAGTAATCTGGGTCAATGTCACTACGACCAACAATCCAAAATGACTAGTGTCTGTTCCGAGGGCTGGAATTTTGAAAACCCTGTGAACTTTACAGGTACTATAGATTAACGAAATACATCTGAACTGTTGGGGACATAACTACTGAGTATAAACCGCCCAGGAGGGGCTAGGTTATGCTAATCCGTACTGAAGCCCATGAAGACAAGGAATATGGCGCTTTACTACAGAAGACTTAGAGGCCCAGAGCCCAAGGGCGGATTAGGGCACGTAGACATAAACCGCCATGAGATATGTAACTTGTGTTGTAAGTTAGGGAAAGGTAGAAACCGAGCCGGGCACGTGTATGAGCTGGCCTCGGTATTCTGTAAACCGCCGAGCGTCAACCTGTGTATCTAAAGGGATGACCCGGCGGCGGTTCAGGGACAAGAAACAACAACTCGAGAGATAGGTAAAGCGGATTCGCTCCCTGCTCATCGAGACCCCATCAATTCCACCACAACTGGATCGTAGGCTTTTACCTTCACTGCAAGGGGCCGAATCAGTATAAACTCCCCGTGTCCTTTGTCCCGTTTAACCCCTTTAAGCTAATCTCGTTGCAATGGCTCCACGACTAAGTCCTCTCACTAGGACATCTGACGTGTTAATTCCACGACAGTTGGCGCCCACCGTGGGGCTATCGCAGGATGGTTTCGAGTTCTTGAAGGGCAACTTTGAAGGACTCAAGGGATACGCGGTTGGCCGGATGACCAAGAGTCGTCGCGGCAAACTCTACATCGACGACGCAGGCTGGGGCCCCGAGGCCGGCTCAATTGAGTACAGGTATCGGGTCCCCTTTGGAGGAATTCACGTTTTCACCGGCAAGATCGGCGAACCGGGCCCTGAGCTGGACATCTGCACCGACCTCGTCGAGACAGCTCAGCGTGCAAGCCCTGCCCGGGTTCAGCCGGCCATGAAGCGTGCGTTCATGGGATTCATCCATGGTGCGGAATCTGAAGCGGTGTCCGATGGTGAGACGATCATTTACTCTGATGGCGAATCATCCACCGGCGAGACCGAGTCACTATACCAGTTACAAAGTGGCCGGTTCGGGGGCTGTTCCGATGGCGACAGTATTTCGACCCCCTTGAACCGCCAAACCGGGTTGCAATCTTCATGGCCGGTACGCAGCCCACATTGCAATCTTCAACTGCAGCAGCAATGACTTCTGGGTCGGCAGCCGGGGCAGGAGGCCCTGCACGCCGGCTGGCTCAAGTTCTGTCCGGTTTATTGGATGCCTGGACGACATTGTTAACCACAACAGTTACCCCGGAGACTCAAGATCGGCATAACGCGGAGGTCACAAAGCTACGGGATCAGATAACTCAGGCCAAGGAGAACTTGGCAGCTGAGGAAACCAGGATGGCTGAAGAATGGGCCGCTTTAGATGCCCAGTCACAACAGATCTAGGCGCAGAATTACCGGCTCATGCTGGATCAGAACGCTTCGAATGAGGTGTTGAGGAGGAGGCACCAGTCTCGTCTGCCGCCGGTTTACGAAGCAATGAATCTCTTCAACACACCAGGAGCAGGACCCAGTAATCCGGCAGCAGTAAACCGGACTGTAGCACCTGGGACAGGAGCGCCGGATTAGCCACGGGTGATGGACCTGGCTCGATAAACAGATAACCTGCCACAGTACATGCAGACCCCGCCGGGTCACTTCTCCACCCCTTTGGATAACATGATTGCCGCGGCATCTCGATTGGCAGCTATTCCAATGGAGGGCGAGCCTCCAGCGGCGGTTCAGACGCGGCAGGCCAGGGATCTCCTTCAAACCGCTATGGTGCTGCAGCAGGCTTATTCATATAGCCGAGACAAAATCCATTCAACCCCTCGCCCGAGCAGGAGTTACAACAGGCACATTGATGAACCGGCTGTGTCAAGCAGTGCACGGAACCATGATGCCCCTCGAGGGCTTAATCCGGCACGCGGTGGTGCAAATGCTCAGGACGTGGTGGATAATGGTAGAGCGTGTCGGGAGGCAGAGTTAGCAGCACAGTTGGCGGCACAGTACGCGAATCATCAGCCTACTCCGGTTTGACCGACGACGTCAATAGAACGAGGACTTGCTTTCATCTCTTGGGGGGTGCCGTGTCTTACTCTGGCTCTATGTAATGTGCGGTTACCCAAGGATTTCGAGGGCCCGCGTAAGGTACCTAATTACACTGCCGACTTACCCCCGAGTCATGGGTTGAGAGTTATGAGATGGCAATGGAGATGCTGGATGTGGATGAAGCGGCGTGTGCAAAATACTTCACCATGATGTTGGATGGAACGGCTCGCACTTGGTTAAAGAGTCTGCCTGTTAATTCTGTCGGTTCATGGGCCGAGTTGAAGGCCCGGTTTATAGCTAACTTCAAGGACATGTGTAAGCAACCCATGTCAATTGTGGATCTGGCCGCTTGTGTCCAAAGAGAAGGCGAATCAACAACCCATTGGGTGTGCCGGGTTTCAGAAATCTTACATTTGTCTGTCCGCATCAATGCTGATTTGGTGACCATAACGCTGGAGGGCAATTGCCAGTTTAAGCCGTTGAAGTTGAAGTTGGGATGGCTCAAGCATCACTGCAATGATATGGGAACACTCATGGCAGCTTTGGTTAAGTATGCCGATTCTGATAGTACCAAGGATCCCGAGTCTGACGACGAGAAGCTGGAGAAGGGAAAGAAGAATGTTGGCGCAAAAGGACAGTAGCATAGCCAGGCGAGCCATGGGAATAACGGTAAGCGCAAAGCAGACAATAATTCTGATTTTGTGGCTAACACCAACATACAGGGTAATAATCAGTGTCGTAAGGGTAAACCGCCCCGCGGGGCGGTGGATTAGGGATGAATCTGGAGCGCCTGTTGAACCAGTCCTGCCCAAAGCACGGGACGCAAGAGAAGCCAGCTACGCACTTATGGAAGGATTGCTTTATTATGTGAGAATTCAAAAACTCAGATCTCTTCCGGTATGATCATGGACCATCTGGCGGTTCAGGACCCAGGTTTCCCGGGCCGGGTTATGGTGGAGGTAACTCCGGTTCAGGTTTCCAAGGTAACCAAGGTGGACATGGTAATCAAGGCAATCAGGGCAACCAAGGTGGTTATAATCAACAGGGAAATCAACAACAGCAGCAGTCGGGTTATCAGAGTAACCCGAAGCAGTTAAATGGTGGACAATAGCATGTCTTCACTACTAGTCTGTGCAAGCGCGATCAGAAACTCCATAGGAGGGCAGTGAACTCTGTTGAACCGGTGGTGCCCCGCTATCTGCGCTGGTCTGAGCAGCCTATTGTGTGGAGTCGAGAAGATCATCCGCCCCGGGTTGATAATCCGGGTCATCTGGCGTTGGTGGTCGCACCGCAGGTTGGAGGTTATAAGTTCACCAAGGTGCTCATGGATGGAGGGAGCAGTATCAACATCTTGTATTATGAAACCTTCCGGCGTATGGGGTTAACAGATAAGAATCTTAAACCGTCGAACACCGTTTTTCACGGTGTGGTGCCTGGTAAATCGGCCTACCCGGTTGGTAAGATAGATCTGGAGGTGGTTTTTCGAGATGATCATGATTCAAGGTCAGAGACATTGACCTTTGAAGTGGTAAAAATCAGAAGTCCGTACCATGCCCTGTTTGGACAGCCGGTCTATGCTAAGTTCATGGCAAGGTCGTGTTATGTTTATCTGCAGCTCAAGATGCCGGGTCATAACGGGACCATCACGGTTTATGGCAGCCACAAGATTGCTTTGGAGTGCGAGGAAGGTGATGCGGCTTATGCTGAGTCGGTTTGTGCAATAGAGGAGTTAAAATTCTATAAAGACAATGTTGATCCGGCAGATATGACTTCTCTGAAGAAACCTACTACAGAGCATGATCCGGCTTTGAAGTTTAAATCGGCTGATGAGACTAAGTTGGTTGATTTTGTTCTTGGCAATTCATCCAAGCAGTTTAGCATCAGCATTAACTTGGATTCGAAATAGGAAAGCGCGCTCATCGGGTTCATCCGTGAGAACCGAGACATCTTTGCATGGAAGCCTTCTGACATGCCAGGTGTACCGAGGGAACTCATTGAGTACACTCTTAATATTGATCCCAAGTTTAAACCGGTCAAGTAGTTTCTTCGCCGCTTTAATGAAGAGAGACGCAAGTCCATTGGTGAGGAGGTAGCCCGGCTCTTGGCAGCGGGGTTTATTATGGAGGTCTTTCACCCTGAGTGGTTGGCTAACCCGGTGTTGGTACTCAAGAAGAATGGCACTTGGCGTATGTGTATTGACTACACAGATTTGAGCAAGGCTTTCCCAGCTGATCCCTTTGCCCTCCCCCGTATTGATCAGATTATTGATGCTACGGCAGGTTGTGAATGGTTGAGTTTTCTGGATGCTTATTCGGGTTATCATCAGATCAGAATGGTAGTTAAAGACCAGGAGAAGACAACTTTTATAACTCCCTTTGGAGCCTTCTGCTATGTATCTATGCCTTTTGGCCTCAAGAGTGCCCAGGCGACTTATCAGCGTGTGTGCAGAATTGCCTTCATAATCAGATTGGGCGCAATGTTCATGCTTATGTGGACAATATTGTGGTGAAGTGCAGGAAAGCAGAAACACTTATAGCTGACTTGCAGGAAACTTTTGATAATCTGAGGGTTTATAAGATGATGCTTAATCCGGCCAAGTGTGTTTTTGGTGTGCCAGCTAGCAAGCTCTTGGGTTTTCTGGTGTCTAACAGGGGCATTGAAGCTAATCCGAAAAAGATCAAGGCTATTACATCCCTGGCTAAACCGGCGTGTATCAATGACGTTCAACGGCTGGCGGGTCGTATTGCAGCGCTAAGCCGGTTTACCAGCGTTGGGGGAGAAGGCGATCCTGCTTTATCAGATGATGAAGAAGACAGACACCTTTGTCTGGAGCGATGCTGCTGACGCGGCGTTTGAGGATCTAAAGAAGCAGTTAGCCGAACCGTCCATTCTTGCTGCCCCTATTGATAAGGAACCGTTGTTTTTATACATGGCTGCTAATGCCCGAGCCATCAGCGTGGCTATTGTGGTGGAGCGTAAAGAGGCGGGTAAGGAGTATCCAGTTCAACGGCCGGTTTATTATATCAGTGAGGTGCTTATCGAGTCCAAACAGAGATATCTGCATTGGCAGAAGCCGGTGTATGGAGTGTTTATGGCGAGCCATAAGCTTAAGCAATACTTTCAGGGCCATCCCATTACTGTGGTCAGTTCTGCTCCATTGGGAGATATCATTCAGAAAAGAGAGGCAACTGGCCGGGTTGCTAAGTGGGCTATTGAGCTTGGACCTCACGGGTTAAAATATATGCCTCACACGGCTATCAAGTCCCAAGCGCTCGTGGATTTCAGCAATGACTGGACAGAGTTGCAGGCACCGGAGGATAAACCAGATCACACATACTGGACTATTCACTTCGATGGATCCAGACAATTGGAGGGCTCGGGGGCTGGAGTGGTTCTTACTTCCCCTCGAGGTGACAAATTTTGTTATGTTCTCCGTTTAATGTTTCCCTGTACTAACAATGCAGCTGAGTATGAGGCCTTGCTCCACGGTCTTTGGATGGCTAAGGAGATGTAACATCCCAAATTTCCAATTTGGAATGTTATACACTAGATCATCATTGCATATCATATTTATTGCATTTTGGTTTGATCCTAGAAATTCTAAGCAACTCAAGGACCCTCAGAGAGAGTTGGGGATTTCGTTATTTTCATATTTGAGTTTTCTCGAATTTTTAAAATAGGATCATTTGATTTTATTTATTTTATCTTCAATTATTTCTATTATAAAAATATGAGAGAGGGACTTTCCCAAAATAAAGAAATATTGAGGATTTAATAAAAAATCAAATAAGTTTTATTTTGGAGTTTTTGCTATTTTATTTGAATTTAGGAAAATTGCATGTTTTCAAAATTGCATTTTTAGGTCCAGGAAAATGTTCTACTTGTTCTAAATATTTTATTTAGACGGTGAAAATTTGTTTTGGCATTTTTAGATTTTTATTTATTTTTCTAGGATTTTTCTTAGTTCGGTAGAATAATTTTTTTTTTAAAAAGTCCCGCTCCCGACTAGGCCGAAGGCCCAGCCAGGCCAGGCCGGCCCGCTCCGCCGCCGCCTTCCGCGCGCCGCGCCGCCGCCGGACATGAGTCCGAGCCGGACTCCTCTGCCCCTGCCGCACCGCCGCCGGACATGAGTCCGAGCCGGACTCCTCTGCCCCTGCCGCCTTGCCCCCTCCCCCAAGCAGCCCCCTCTTAAATATCCCGCCGCCGCCACCCCCACCCCTCCACCCACCGCCCCGCAGCAGCAGCAGCCGCAGCCGCCGCCACCGTCGTCGTCGCCGCCGCTAGCACCGCCGCCATCTTCCGCCGCCGCCGCCGCCCCGCCAGCCCCGCCACCCGCGCCGTCCCGCCGGAGCCCCGTCGGAGCCGAGCCGGAGGTAACCGCCGCCACCTCCGTGGTTCGTTTTTTAAAAAACCCGATCCGGTTTTTTTAGAAACCCTAGATTCGTTTTTTTAGAATAGATCGGTTTATTTTCTTTTCCGGTTTATTTATTTAGCGAGCGTTCGCCCGTTCGTTCGTTTTAACGAACAAATTCGCCATTTAGTTTCAGTTAACGAACGCTCGTTCGTTAATCTGTTCGTCAGTTTTTTCTTTTTCTTGGATTTTCCGCGATTATTTCTGATCACGATTTCTGATCCAATTTTTGTTCTAGTATAACTTTTCGCTCGTTTATCGGAATCAGGCGATTCAAGCGCCTGGAGTTTCGTCTCGAAACCCTCTTTCCGTTTAACCTACTCAAACAAGATTTTGCTTTTGTAAAATTTGACTTAGATCCAGATTAGTAAACGAAGCTTGTTTCTTTTGCTGTTTGATTTTCGTTGCTTCGTTCGATTTGATTCTTTTTGCAAACCGGAGTTCTTAAATTGAACTTTCTGGTTAGATCTTTTATTTGAGTTTTACCTGTGCATTAGATGAGTACTTATTGTATGCTTGTTTGTTTGCGATAGAGTACCCGGAGTGCGCCGCTTGCTACTTTGAATCTCTAGGTTTCGCGGATCATCAGCAAGGCAAGTAACACTTTGATCATACCTGTTTACAACCCAGTTTTACTACATTAGATCAACCCTCAAACAATTGCATGATTAGGAACTGCTTTAACATGTGGGTTTTGGGGAGTAGATGAGGGAGAACCTATTACCTGTTTTATGATCAAACCCTTGGAAGTTACTTCTACGTTTGCTTATTGTGCCATGCTATGCTAGTAGATGTGGATTGGGTGAGTGTATCCATGACAGATGTGAGATTGTTAATTAATGGTTTATTTAAGGTGGCAACTTAAACACACATCTGGGTGGATTGAGGCACCTGGGTATTCCAGCGATTGTCTGTTTTTCTTTATGGACCGCCACCCAGGCTCAAAGGGATCATGAGGTTATTCATGCTAGAAACTTCCGTGTGCAGCCACAAGCTACTATGGGCTCTAGCATAGTTGACTAAGTCGTGCGAACTCTTACAGTGGTAGACTAGTAGATGTAGGGGATGTAGGTTGGTACTGTCTACCCGATCGTAAGGTGCTAGCGCTTCTGAAAGACTATGTCTCGGTCATCCATTTCTCAAACATCATGTAGTGCGAGAATCCCAATGGAGGAGATCGAGTCTTGTGGGGAAAAGTGCACAAACCTCTGCAGAGTGTATAAACTAATCATGGTTAGCCGTGTCCCCACTTATGGACATCTTGAGTATCTAGTACTTGGATTATCATGTGAATCTCATCATGTTACTTTAATTAATATTGTTGGGTTTTAATGATGATGCTTAATTGGGATTGAGAATGTTGTCAACCATTCTCAATGTTTAACAACCACCATGATAGTTAAATAAAATTTATTCCTTTGTAGTAGGGAAAATTGGCTTTATGCAAAACTGTAATCATAGAGCTTTCCACCAGCCATATATGCATGTAGTATAGCTTTATTCTTTCATTACTCTCTATGTGTTACATTGCCAGCATATTCCATGTGCTGACCCGTTTTTCGGGCTGCAACGTTCATGTTGCAGACTTTTCAGACGACAAGTAAGGTGCCTATTAGGTCGTGGTTCTATACTCAGTGATGCTGTTGGAGTTGATGGACTCACTTATCTTCCAAGCCTTCCGCTGTTATCGTTATTAGATGGCCTTAAGCCATATTTATTGTAATAAGTTCTCTGTTGAGACATTCGATGTAATAAGTGTGTGATTGCTACTCTGTTATAAATCCTTCAAGTACTGTGCGTGTCAGCATTACTGATCCAGGGATGACACTGAAGCACAGAGATCAGACTGTTTGAGGTTTGGTCGCTACAAGATGGTATCAGAGCACATGCTGACTGTAGGACACGACCACTAAGCTAAAGCCCTAGATCACTACTCACTCTTCTCATTTCTGACTCCTCGTCTTTTCTACTCTTTTAGGATGGCAGATGCAAGGAACAAGTTGACGCAACCGGATGACGATACACCCTTTGGACACCACTTGAAGGAAGTCACTAGATACCTGAACATCGGAGTGCCAAGCTTCACCGGGACCTACAATGCCACTTTACCTGAAGAGGAGCACTGGATTATTCAAGTTCAAGTTCCAGGAAGGACGTTCATGCCCGTCACTGAGCCCATAGAGTTTTCTTTTGATGCACCAACCTGGAGTCTAGGAAAGAGCATGGCAGCTCACATCACCATGAGACGCATTGGAGAAGTTTACCACAAGGATCTTAAGGATACAATCTACCAGATTTGTGGGCGCCGAGATGAGCAATGGGAGATGATCAACACTAGGAAGGATAGATCAATTGCCGCTTTCATCCAGGAGTTAAACCAGCACATTCGACGCCAGGAGAACCAGATGTGCGCAGGAATGATAGACCTAAAGAAAGCCATGACCAAGATCACAGAGCTGGAGGAAGAACTTAAGTCTACATGCAATGGATATGAGGAGGAAATAGCAACACTAGTAGAGAAGAATGAAGATCTGAAGAAGAAGCTAAAAGTAGTCATGGGATTTCCCGCGACTGGAGGAGAAGGCGTAGATTGCACCTGTCCAGAGAACTACATCATCATCGATGACACCGACTCGGACCCAGATGATAGCGATGATGACTATGTTGATGAAGCTGAAGCAGATATCATGGAGTCTTCATCGGAGCAGTTTTTCTAGTCGACCTCCATAACAGTAGTAGTATTCCCCCATGTATCTAGTATAGTCCGAGCACTTTTGTAATGATAGTTAGACCGTTGTATGCCCTTTTTTGATTGAATGAAGTGTTTTTGTTTGAATTTGTCTCATGTGCATATGGGTAGTGTTTTCTCTCTAGAATTTATTCTATTCTATATTCTCATCTCTTCTAAACCCTCAGATGCCTCTGAGATGTGACAATGGATTTGCTTTCCCA
Source organism: Triticum aestivum (assembly GCF_018294505.1). Taxonomy (NCBI): domain Eukaryota; kingdom Viridiplantae; phylum Streptophyta; class Magnoliopsida; order Poales; family Poaceae; genus Triticum; species Triticum aestivum. The sequence continues at coordinate 500,355,676 of NC_057801.1, read as the reverse complement.
CCGGAGCTCACTCAGTTGATCCAGCAGCAGAATGCCTTGATGCAGTTGCTAGTCTAGAATCAGAATCAGGGGAACAACAATGACAACAACCAACCACCACCACCACCTGTTGATCACTTAGCCCGTTTTCTTAGGCTGAATCCGCCGATGTTCTCCAGTAGCACCGAGCCAATAGTTGCAGATGATTGGCTCCGCAAGACAGCAAGGGAGTTGACCACTGCAGGATGCACATATGTGGAGAGGGTGCATTTTGCCGCACATCATCTTGAAGGACCCGCAGCATCATGGTGGGGGAATTTCACAGCCACTTATCCCATCGACACTGTCACATTGGATCAGTTTCAGCAGGCTTTCCGTACTACCCATGTTTCAGTAGGAGCTATGGCCATGAAGAAGCGTGAGTTTCACAACTTGCGCCAAGGAGGACGGACAGTTGGCCAGTATGTGGATGACTTTAGTAAGCTAGGACGTTATGCCCCAGATGACATTGCTACGGATGCAGCTAAGCAGGAGAAGTTTCTGGAAGGACTGAATGATGAGCTGGGCATGCAGTTGATGGTAGCAACTTTCAACAACTACCAGGAGTTGGTGGACCGTGCGCTTATGATTGAAGGGAAGCAACAGCAGATTGAGAACCACAAGAGGAAGTATAGACAAGGGAAGTACAATTCTGGAGCTCAGTTGAAGCCACGTTTTACCCCGAAATCGGGAGGACATTTCCAGCATACCCATGGAGGAGGTAGCACGCATAATCATAATGGCCCCAAGAATGGTAACAGGAATGGAGGAAGCAACAGCCAGAACCGTACCCACCCGTCAACACCAGCCAAGAAAGATCTGAGCCAAGTCATTCGCTATAAGTGTCAGAAGAACGGACATTATGCCAATGAATGTCCTGAAGCCCAGAATGGAAATGGCAATGGAAGCTCAAGGAAGAACCCGAACCCTTTCAATAGGGGACATGTGAACCACGTTAACGTGGAGGAGGTTGAAGCTCAGCTAGATGCAGTAATGGGTAAGTTTTTGGTTAAGTCATTTACTGCACTCGTTCTTTTTGATACTGGTGCATCGCATTCATATATCTCAAGGGGATTTGTGGATAAGTATAAACTGCCAACCCAAGCCCTTAGGTCACCCATGTTAGTAACCTCGCCTGGAGCAGAGTATATGGCTAGTCTATGGTGTGATCGGTTACCATTAAGGATTGGTAACTACGTGTTTCCCTCGGACCTAATAGTATTGGAATCGCAAGGATTGGATGTGATATTAGGCATGGATTGGTTATCGAAGTATGGAGGGAACATTGAATGCGCTAGTAAGACAATTTTGCTTACAACGCCAGAAGGAAGAAGGATTAAGTATGTATCCCGGCATGAGCCGAAGAGGACACAAGTAAATTCCTTATCAGGAGTTGTGCAGGAAGAAGTACCAGTGGTGAAGGATTTTCCTCACGTATTTCTAGAGGAGTTGCTAGGCATGCCACCGGATAGAGATATCGGGTTTTTGATTGAGTTTTTGCCAGGCACAGGGCCAATATCTAAGAGACCATACAGGATGCCTGCAAAAGATTTGGAAGAAATTAAGAAGCAGATTAAGGAGTTACTGGATAAAGGCTATATTCGCCCAAGTTCTTCGCCTTGGGGATCACCAGTACTTCTAGTGGAGAAGAAGGACGGATCATTGAGGATGGTTGTTGATTATCGAGGATTGAATGCAGTAACAATCAAGAACAAGTACCCACTACCGATGATCAATGATCTGTTTGACCGATTACAAGGAGAAGAGGTATTTGCCAAGATCGATTTGCGATCAGGGTACCATCAGTTGAAGATTCGACAGCAGGATATACCTAAGATGGCTTTTACCATCGGGTATGGGCTGTACGAATATACCGTTATGTCATTTGGTCTGACCAACGCACCTGCATATTTCATGAACATGATGAACAAGGTATTTATGGAGTTTCTGGATAAGTTCGTCGCAGTGTTCATTGATGATATTTTGGTCTATTCAAAGAACGAAGAGGAGCATAAGGAGCATTTGCGTTTGGTACTTGAGAAGCTCAGAGAACATCAGTTATACGCCAAGTTCGGCAAATGTGAGTTTTGGTTGAAGGAAGTTGGATTCCTCGGACATGTTATATTCGGAGAAGGAATATCAGTAGATCCCACCAAGGTTGTCACTGTGACAAATTGGGTAGCACCAATGACAGTTGGAGAGATCCGGAGTTTTCTTGGACTGGCAGGATACTACCGGAGATTCATTGAGAATTTTTCAAGGATTGCGAAGCCCATGACGGAGTTATTAAAGAAGGATACCAAGTTCAATTGGACTGAGGAATGTGAGGCCAATTTCCAGGAGTTGAAGAAACATTTGGTTACATCACTAGTGTTGATTCTGCCAGATCAGAGCAAGGATTATGAGGTGTATTGCGACGCTTCACGTCGAGGATTTGGAGCAGTGCTTATGTAGGAGGGAAGAGTTGTTTCGTATGCTTCACGACAGCTGAAACCTCATGAGTTGAATTATGCCACACATGATTTCGAGTTAGAAGCCGTAGTGCATGCATTGAAGACTTGGAGACATTTTCTCATCGGAAACCATTGTGAAGTGTACACGGATCACAAGAGTTTGAAGTACATTTTCACGCAGAAGGAGTTGAATCTCAGGCAAAGGAGATGGTTGGAGCTCATCAAGGATTATGATATGAGACTACATTATCATCCCGGAAAGGCTAATGTAGTAGTTGATGCGTTGAGCCGTAAGAGCCATGTCAACACACTTATGACTGAAGAGTTACCAAAGGAGTTAGCCGAGGATCTTCGTGAGCTATGTTTGGAGATAGTTCCGAGAGGCTATGCAGTAGCATTGGAGATTCAGTCTACTTTGATGGATAAGATCAGAGAAGCCCAGAAGACTGACAAGGATGGGTGCCGGACAGTGCCCTAGAGGCCGCACAAGAGTCCGCTCCGACCCTTGGTTCGGAGCAGACGGCGCCAATCGAGGATGGGTGGTTGGACACCACCTCGGGGGCTACTACCTCTACAGCGATGGAGCAGAATACCGACCCTGTCCCTCATGAAGCTCGTGACTCCAAGGTGCCGGACTCCTATCCGGACCCTGAACCTTCCGCGCCCCTGCCAATCGAATCCGATTGGGCGCTGATCATGGAGTTCACCGCTACGGACATCTTTCAGCACTCGCCTTTTGGCGACATCCTGAATTCGCTAAAGTGTCTCTCTTTGTCAGGAGAGCCTTGGCCGGATTATGGCCAGGAAGGTTGGGATGCGGACGATGAAAAAATTCAAAGCCCACCCACCACCCACTTCGTAGCCACTGTCGATGACTTAACCGACATGCTAGACTTCGACTCCGAAGACATCGACGGTATGGACGACGATGCCGGAGACGACCAAGAACCAGCGCCTACTGGGCACTGGAAAGCCACCTCGTCATACGACATATACATGGTGGACATCCCGAAGGATGGGAATGACGATGGAACAGCGGAGGATGACCCCTCCAAATCCCGCCATAGCAAGAATGGAGATTCCGGCACTGGAGATAATAACACCCCGGATAGTGCCGAAGACAACCCCCTCCAGCAAGATTCAGCACAGGAGGACGGAGAAGCCAGCCCTCACGAGAGAGCGGCGGTCGAAGAGGTAGAGGACGATAATTACATGCCTCCCTCCGGAGACGAGGCAAGCCTCGACGACGACGAATTTGTCGTGCCTAAGGATCCCGTCGAGCAAGAGCGTTTCAAACACAGGCTTATGGCCACGGCAAACAACCTCAAGAAAAAGCAGCAACAACTTAGAGCTGATCAAGATTTGCTAGCCGACAGATGGACTGAAGTCCTCGCAGCCGAAGAATATGAACTTGAACGCCCCTCCAAAAGCTTCCCCAAACACAAGCTGCTGCCCTGATTAGAGGAGGAAGCATATAAACCTACATCACCAGCGCACAATACGGCCGACCGGCCACCTCGTGGCCGCGACAGAGAGGCCTCTAGGCCCTCCACTAAAGCCGCACCCCGGCATCGCTCGAAAAGTGCGAAGCCACGGGAGAATGCGCCGGACTTGCGAGAAATATTGGAGGATAAGGCAAGACAATCAAGATCGATCTACGGATCGCGTGGGCGCCCCACAATACGCGACGACAACCGTCGCGCCGGATACAGCAATTCCGGTCGGGCCGCACACAGTAGACAAAGCTCGCTTGAGCTACGTCGTGATATAGCCCAATACAGAGGCGCCACACACCCACTATGCTTCACAGATGAAGTAATGGATCATCAAATCCCCGAAGGGTTCAAACCCGTGAACATTGAATCCTACGATGGCACAACAGACCCCGCGGTCTGGATCGAAGACTATCTCCTTCATATCCACATGGCCCGCTGTGATGATCTTCACGCCATCAAATACCTCCCACTCAAGCTTAAAGGACAGCTCGGCATTGGCTCAACAGCTTGCCAGCAGAATCAATTGGGTGTTGGGAGGACCTGGAAGCCGCATTCCTTGATAACTTCCAGGGCACATATGTGCGACCACCAGACGCCGATGACCTAAGCCACATAATTCAGCAGCAGACGAATCGGCCAGACAATTCTGGACTCAGTTCTTAACCAAGAAAAATCAAATCATCAACTATCCGGATGCAGAGGCCCTTGCAGCCTTCAAACACAACATCCGCAACGAATGGCTAGCCCGGCACCTAGGACACGAAAAGCCGAAATCAATGGCAGCCCTCACATCACTCATGACATGCTTCTATGCGGGAGAAGACAGCTGGCTAGCCCGCAGTAACAACCTAACCAAAAACTCTGGTAGTTCGGATACCAAAGACAGCAGTGGCAGGTCGCGTCGCAATAAGCACAAAAGCCGCATTAACGGCGATAATACTGAAAATACGGCAGTAAACGCCGGATTCAGAGGCTCTAAACCCGGTCAGCGGAAAAAGCCATTCAAAAGAACTACTCCAGGCCCGTCCAATTTAGACTGGATACTCGATCGCTCGTGCCAGATACACGGCACCCTCGAAAAGCCAGCTAATCACACCAACAGAGATTGTTGGGTGTTCAAACAGGCAGGCAAGTTAATCGCCAAAGGCAATGACAAGGGGCTGCATAGCGACGACGAGGAGGAGACACGGCCGCCGAACAATAGAGGACAGAAGGGATTCCCCCCACAGGTGCGGACGGTGAACATGATATACGCAACCCACATACCCAAAAGGGAGCGGAAGCGTGCACTCAGGGACGTATACGCGATGGAGCCAGTCGCCCCAAAGTTCAATCCGTGGTCCTCTTGCCCAATCACTTTTGATCGAAGGGACCACCGAGTATCCACCACGGCGGATTCGCCGCATTGGTTTTAGACCCAATCGTTGATGGATTTCACCTCACTAGAGTCCTGATGGACGGCGGCAGTAGCCTGAACCTTCTTTATCAGGATACAGTGCGCAAGATGGGCATAGACCCCTCAAGGATTAAACCCACAAAAACGACCTTCAAAGGCGTCATACCAGGTGTAGAGGCCAATTGTACCGGCTCAGTCACACTTGAAGTGGTCTTCGGATCCCTGGATAACTTTTGAAGCGAGGTGTTAATCTTCGACATAGTCCCGTTCCGCAGCGGCTATCACGCACTGCTTGGACGAGCCGCATTTGCAAAGTTCAATGCGGTGCTGCACTATGAATACCTCAAGCTCAAGATGCCAAGCCCTCGAGGAGTTATCACGGTCAACAGAAACACTGAACGATCTCTCCGAACGGAGGAGCATACAGCGGCTCTCGCGGCGGAAGTACAGAGCAGCCTCTTAAGGCAATTCTCGAGTCCGGTCGTTAAGCGACCGGACACCGTCAACCGCGCCCGGAGTAACCTACAACAAGACCACCTGGCACGTTCCGAGCACGCGTAGCAATGCAGCCCCAAGCCCAGCCCTCGCGACATCGCGAGATTAGTGCCAGCGTACATCATTACGCTCCGGAGATACCATGGCATAGGGGGAGGGGCACGACCACGGCAGGCCCAGAGTGCGGATCAACCACACCAGGGGCTCCCGAATTGGTCATTCTTTTTTTCTTGCTTCTTATTCTCAGGACTCCGTCTTTCAGAAGCCCTGTCCGGCAGTGGATCTGCCGAACTAACGATGCAACAGCCAGGGAAGCAGAAAAGCTATGACGAGTATCCAGGTGGTCTCCATTACGAGCATTATACCTGTTTTACATATCATTCCGCAGCCTACCCCTGGAGGGGGACATGTTAAATAGTCCCACCCCTTGCTTATCGCACTATTTGTATCATCCTGCATTCATTGTAGTATTTTTTGAATAAACAATGCACCCTTTTTTTATCATGGCATTCCTTTTTTATACATATGTTCACTTATGACATGTTGCATCCATACGCTTTGGTACAGCTAAATACACCAGGGGCTTAAGTTCCCCAAATTATGGTGTGATAAGTCTGAACACTTTCACAAGTGCGGCACCCCGAACTTATAACATTATATGCATCGGCTCTGAATCATGTCTTGGGTCAATAGTTGGGTTTGCCCGGCTCCCATGTTTTGGTACCTTACGTTCCGTTATATCGGCTAAGGTAGCGCTGGGAGAACCACTGCGATTGTGCCCTAGTTGAGCTGGGTGAGCACCTCAGTGGAGAAAGCTAAAACTGACCATCATGATGGGGCGAGGGCCGGTCGCTGTTCGAGAGGTTTTTTCGAGTCCCTAAAGACTTATGCCGCTTAGAGCGAGGAACCGGCTTTGTCCAGCCCAGACGTGGATAGCGCCCCAAATTCGGCCTTCCGAACACTAGGGGCTTCGCCGAAATTTAAAATTATAGAATTCTATGGCTAAGTGAGAGTGTTCAAGCATTATAAGTCCGGTTGCCTCGTTCGTTGTGTTGAGCGCCTCCCTAGAAGGACCCAAAAATGGGAACAAGAGCGCTCAAGTTTATCCCGAACACCCCAGCACTCGTGGCATGGGGGCCGAAGCCAATGACTTGCCATCTCTCAGATTTGATAAACGACCGCACAGAAGGTAATATTTTAAATTAACAAAAGTTGCTTAGCGCATATGAGCAAAGTTTTCAGCGCACAGGATAACAAAACGCGAGCCTAATCAAAGATTACATCTTTGGAGCACTCACCCACAATAATGCGGGCACCCTTCAGGACACCCTTGTAATACATATCGGGCGTGCGATACTCCTTGCCCGGCGGTGGCGCGTCCGTCACAAGCTTCTCGGCGTCCATCCTGCCCCAGTGCACCTTAGCACGGGCAAGGGCCCGACGGGCACCTTCAATACAGGCCGAGTGCTTGATGACGTCAACCCATGGATAGGCGTCCACCAGCCGCCGCACCAGACCGAAGTAGCTCCCAGGCATGGCTTCCTTGGGCCATAGCCGAACTATGAGGCCCTTCATGGCCTGTTCGGCCACCTTGTCGAGCTCGACCAGCTGCTTCAGCTGGTCGCTCAGGGGCACTGGATGTCCGGCCTCAGCATACTGAGACCAGAACACCTTCTCCGTCGAGCTCCCCTCCTCGGCTCTGTAGAATGCAGCGGCATCGGACACGCTGTGGGGCAGATCTATGAACGCTCCTGGAGAGCTCCAAATTCGGGTAAGTAACAGATAATTCACTTTTACATGCTTGCTTTGCATGAAGAATGCCTTACCCGCCGCTATCTTCTTCACCGCCTCGATTTCCTGGAGGGCCTTTTGGGCTTCGACCTTAGTGGCTTTGGCACTCTCAAGAGCGGACGCAAGCTCGGACTCTCGAGTTTTCGAGTCACGCTCCAAATTCTAGTGTTTTTCCACGAGAGCCTGGAGCTCTTGCTGCACTTCCTCCACCCGTGCCTCCTGCTTCTCTCGCTCGGTGTGCTCCACAGCCGCATTGTGTTCGGCCGCGGACACCGCCTCCTTCAGGGTCGCCACCTCATTCGTGGCCCCTGCAATACCCACGTTATTTCTGTCATTTCTTGCAACCAAATCCTTTTTTATAAGGTACAACTTTAATAAGGTATTACCTACCTTCCTTGTCCTCGAGCCGCTTCTTGGCACGACCGAGCTCGCTCTCGGACCGCTTGAGGCTCTTCTTTAAGGCATTAACCTCCGCAGTAAGTGCGGCAGAGGTCAGCAGCGCAGCTTGCATTCCCATATTGACATATTTGTGTTAGACTCCTGCGTATATCTTTTTAGATCCTCAGCTCGGCTTTTCTTTCCGAACACCGAACTAAGCATCTGGGGCTACTGTCTGTGCAGTACTACTTTACATATCGTAAAAAAATCCTTACCTCAAAGCCTGTTAGAAGGCTGCTGCAGGCTTCGGTCAGCCCGCTCTTGGCGGACTGAACTTTCTGAATCACCGCACTCATGACAGTGCGGTGTTCCTCGTTGATGGAAGCGCTGTTGAGCGCTTCTAGCAAGTTATCCGGCGCCCTCGGTTGGATGGAGGTCACCGGCGTCGCCGTCTCGCCCTTCTTACGAAGGGGCCGCCCACCGGACTCCGGAACCACCAAAGGTTCCGGTACGGAGTCCGGCCCAAGGTCCGGAAGGTTGCCCTGTGGCACCTCCGGGGTCTCCCCCTCCTGGCCGGTCCCCTTATGGGACCCCACCTCGGCGTCTTCAGCGTCACGAGGGGAGGAGGCAGTCAGAAGTGAAGCACTATTCACATCCAACGAACCCAGGGACCCGCTTGACGAAGCGGGAAGATCGTCCTTGGGCGGGCTGTATGGTCGTGTTCGGCATTAGTGGACACTATGCGGCGAAAGGAAAAACATAAGTTATTCTGGGATCCGGACACTTACGATCTCGCTAGGGGCTTGGCCCTCGAAGGCCACTCCTCCTCGCCGTCGCCGGTGTTGGTGGAACAGTCCGGAGGAAGGGTCCTTCCCTTCTTGGACCCTTCGGCCTCCCCCGCTGGGGAAGCCTTCCTTTTCTTCTCTCCCCCGCTAGGGGAGAGGCCTCTTTCTTCTCCTCCTCGTCCTCGTGGGAGGAGTCTACCTCGGAGTCATCGGACGATGAGTCAGATAACACTTGGCGCCGGGAACTCCTCCGAGTTCCCGTGGCCTTCTTCTTGGCCTTCTTCTCCGGCACCACGTAAGGCGCCGGGACCAGCAGCCCTGTCAAACGGGCGTCTGCTGGGTCTTCCGGAAGGGGCGCCGGACAATTAACCTGTCCGGACGTCTTCTGCCAGGCCTGTCAAAGGTATTGGGAGTTTAGATCCCACATAGAGTCAAACTATGGAAAGCAAGTGTCCCGTAAAGGATAATATAGCTTACTTCGCCAGCCGGAAGCTGCGAGCTGAACCCGCGATCTTCGGTAGCGGATGCGGGCGCCTCGGCGCCCTTGAACAGCACCCTCCAGGCCTCTTCGTACGTAGTGTCGAAGAGCCTACTCAAGGTCTGGTGTTGTGCCGGATCGAACTCCCACAGGTTGAAATCCCGCTGTTGGCACGGGAGAATCTGGCGGATGAGCATGACCTGGACTACGTTGACAAGCTTCAGCTTCTTGTTCACCAGGGTTTGGAGACAAGATTGGAGTCCGGTCAGCTCCTCCAAATCACCCCACAACAGGCCCTTCTCTTTCCAGGAGGTGAGCCGCATGGGGATGCCGGATCTGAATTTGGGGGCCGCTGCCCATTCAGGGTCACGCGGCTCGGTGATGTAGAACCACCCCGATTGCCACCCTTTGATGGTTTCCACGAAGGCGCCCTCGAGCCATGTGACGTTGGGCATCTTGCTCACCATGGCGCCTCCGCACTCCGCTTGGCTGCCGCCCACTACCTTCGGCTTGACATTGAAGGTCTTTAGCCATAAGCCGAAGTGGGCTGGATGCAGAGGAAGGCCTCGCACACGACGATGAACGCCGAGATGTTGAGGATAAAATTCGGGGCCAGATCATGGAAATCCAGGCCGTAATAGAACATGAGCCCCCGGACAAAGGGGTGAAGTGGGAAGCCCAGTCCACGGAGGAAATGGGGAAGGAATACCACCCTCTCATGGGGCCCGGGGGTGGGGACGAGCTGCCCCTTGTCGGGGAGCCGGTGCACGATATCGCTGGACAAGTATCCGGCCTTGCGCAGCTTCTTGACGTGCCCCTCCGTGACGGAGGAGGCCATCCACTTGCCTCCCGCTCCGGACATGGTTGGAGAAGGTTGAGGTGAGATGTGCGGACTTGGGCGCTGGAGCTCGAGTGCACGAAGATGGATAAGCAAAGGAGGAAGAAGGCGTAGGTGAAAAGGTGGATCCTTATCCCCTATATATGAGCGGACGAAACTATGCGTCCCCACCGGCCCAGTAAAACTCGCTTATCTCCCAAGCGCCGCAATTAATGGCGCGGTTGGGTTACCCACGTCCTTATTGATGAGAATCCCGGAATAAGGGGACACGATCTCTGCTTTGACAAGATGCGCCAAGGAAACCGCTTCGCTAAACGCGCCGAGGTGGAACAATAAAAATGATTCGAATAAAGAATTGGCCGTGACATGACGTAATGCCACGAAATACGTCAGCAGATTGAACCTGTGTAAATATTATTCTCTCTATGGTGGTATGTGGAATTTATTTTATGGAGCTGGACATTATCCTGGTGTTCAAAGTCTTCTATGAATTATTCGGAGGAGGAACCCACCTTGCAATGCCGAAGACAATATGCGTGCCGGACTCGTCGTCATTGAAGCCTGGTTCAGGGGCTACTGAGGGAGTCCTGGACTAGGGGGTGTCCGGATAGCCGAAGTATCATCATTGGCCGGACCTCATGAGTTGTTTCGTATGCTTCACGATAGCTGAAACCTCATGAGTTGAATTATGCCACACATGATTTGGAGTTAGAAGCCGTAGTGCATGCATTGAAGACTTGGAGACATTTTCTCATCGGAAACCATTGTGAAGTGTACACGGATCACAAGAGTTTGAAGTACATTTTCACGCAGAAGGAGTTGAATCTCAGGCAAAGGAGATGGTTGGAGCTCATCAAGGATTATGATATGAGACTACATTATCATCCCAGAAAGGCTAATGTAGTAGTTGATGCGTTGAGCCGTAAGAGCCATGTCAACACACTTATGACCGAAGAGTTACCAAAGGAGTTAGCCGAGGATCTTCGTGAGCTATGTTTGGAGATAGTTCTGAGAGGCTATGCAGCAGCATTGGAGATTCAGTCTACTTTGATGGATAAGATCAGAGAAGCCCAGAAGACTGACAAGGATATTGCCTCTATAAAGGAGAAGATGAGCAAACGAAAAGCTAAAGGATTTCGTGAGGATGAGCACGATACCTTATGGTATGAAGACCGTGTTTATGTGGCTAATGACGCGGTGATCAGGAAGTTGATTTTGCTAGAGGCCCATTGAGGGAGTCCTGGACTAGGGGTTGTCCGGATAGCCGAACTATCATCATTGGCCGGACTCCAAGACTATGAAGATACAAGATTGAAGACTTCGTCCCATGTCCGGATGGGACTTTCCTTGGCGTGGAACCAAGCTTGGCGATACGAATATGTAGATCTCCTACCATTGTAACCGACTCTGTGTAACCCTAGCCCTCTCCGATGTCTATATAAACCGGAGGGTTTCAGTCCATAGGACATATAACAATCATAGCATAGGCTAGCTTCTAGGGTTTAGCCTCCTTGATCTCGTGGTAGATCTACTCTTGTACTACCCATATCATCAATATCAATCAAGCAGGAGTAGGGTTTTACCTCCATCGAGAGGGCCCGAACCTGGGTAAAAACATCGTGCCCCTTGTCTCCTGTTACCATCCGCCTAGACGCACAGTTCGGGACCCCCTACCCGAGATCCGCCGGTTTTGACACCAACACCCATGATTCACCATATTCAATTCACCCAGGAAATACCAAGATGTATTTGGATTTGAAGGATACTTTCTGGTGGACCGGAATGAAGAAGGATATTGCAGAGTATGTAGCAGTTTGGGATGTATGTCAGAGAGTAAAGGCAGAGCATCAGAAGCCAGCAGGATTGTTACAGCCATTGCCAATACCCGAATGGAAGTGGGATAAGCTAGGCATGGATTTTATTACGGGATTGCCCAGGACTCGTTCAGGCTATGACTCGATTTGGGTTGTAGTCGACCGTTTGACAAAGATAGCTCATTTCATCCTAGTAAAGACCACTTACACCAGTGCTAAGTTGGATAAGATATACATGACCAGGATCGTATGTCTACATGGAGTTCCGAGGAGCATTGTATTAGATAGAGGAACCCAGTTTACCTCAAAGTTCTGGAATCAGTTGCACGAAACTTTGGGTACCAGGCTAGAGTTCAGTACGGGTTTTCACCGCAGACATATGGACAGACTGAGAGAGTCAATCAGATTTTGGAGGATATGCTGAGAGCTTGTGCGCTAGATTATGGATCTAGTTGGGACGACAATTTGCCATATGCAGAGTTCTCTTACAACAACAGTTATCAATCCAGTTTGAAGATGGCCCCTTTCGAAGCCTTGTACGGAAGGAGGTGCAGGACCCCGTTATCTTGGGATGAAGTTGGAGACCGCCAGTTGTTTGGACCGGATTTGATTAAGGAGTCTGAACAGAAGGTGAAGTTGATTCGCGATAGGCTCAAGGTAGCTTAGTCTAGGCAAAAGAGCTATGCAGATTCAAAACGCAGGAGACAGTTTACGAAGTCGGAGACCGAGTTCATCTTCGAGTATCTCCACTTCGAGGAGTTAAGCGCTTTGGAGTTAAGGGAAAGTTAGCGCCATGTTTTGTAGGACCATACAAAGTTTTGGAGTGTATGGGAGAAGTTGCCTACAAGTTGGAATTGCCCGAAGGATTGTCAGGAGTTCACGGTGTGTTCCATGTTTCCTAGTTGAAGAAGTGCCATGCAGAGATGGCTGATATACCGCTGAGAGATATAGTGCCACTGGAAGCAATTCAGTTGGACAGTGATTTGACCTACGAGGAGAAACCAGTCAAGATTCTTGAGTATGCCAGCCGAGTCACCCGCAGCAAGGTTATCAAGTTTTTCAAAGTTAAGTGGAGCCACCATACCGAGGGTGAAGCCACCTGGGAGCGAGAGGAAGATCTGCTGAAGGACCACCCTCACCTATTTTCTAGCCAACCCGAATCTCGAGGGCGAGATTCATCTTAAGGGGGTAGGTTTGTAACATCCCAAATTTCCAATTTGGAATGTTATACACTAAATCATCATTGCATATCATATTTATTGCATTTCGGTTTGATCCTAGAAATTCTAAGCAACTCACGGACCCTTGGAGAGAGTTGGGGATTTCGTTATTTTCATATTTGAGTTTTCTCGAATTTTGAAAATAGGATCATTTGATTTTATTTATTTTATCTTCAATTATTTCTATTATAAAAATATGAGAGAGGGAATAAAATGACTTTCCCAAAATAAAGAAATATTGAGGACTTAATAAAAAAATCAAATAAGTTTTATTTTGGAGTTTTTGCTATTTTATTTGAATTTAGGAAAATTGCACGTTTTCAAAACTGCATTTTTAGGGCCAAGAAAATGTTCATCTTGTTCTAAATATTTTATTTAGACGGTGAAAATTTATTTTGGCATTTTTAGATTTTTATTTATTTTTCTAGGATTTTTCTTAGTTCGGCGGAATTATTTAAAAAAAAGTCCCGCGCCCGAGTGGGCCGAAGGCCCAGCCAGGCCAGGCCGGCCCGCGCCGCCGCCTTTCCCGCGCCGCGCCGCCACCGGACAGGTGTCCGAGTCGGAGTCCTCTGCCCCCACCGCCTTGCCCCCTCCCCCAAGCAGACCCCCTCTTAAATACCCCGCCGCCGCCACCCCCACCCTGCCACCCACCGCCCCGCAGCAGCAGCCGCAGCCGCAACCGCCGCCGCCAACGCCGCCGCCGCCGCCGTCTTCCGCCGCCGCCGCCACCCCGCCAGCCCCGCCACCCGCGCCGTCCCGCCGGAGCCCCGCCGGAGCCCCGCCGGAGCCGAGCCGGAGGTAACCGCCGCCGCCGCCGTGGTTCGTTTTAAAAAAAAAAAAACCCAATCCGTTTTTTAGAAACCCTAGGTTCGTTTTTTTAGAATAGATCGGTTTATTTTCTTTTCTGGTTTATTAACTTAGCGAGCGTTCGTCCGTTTGTTCGTTTTAACGAACGAATTCGCCGTTTAGTTTCAGTTAACGAACGTTCGTTCGTTAATCTGTTCGTCAGTTTTTTTCTTTTTCTCGGATTTTCCGCAATTATTTCTGATCGCGATTTTTGATCCGATTTTCGTTCTAGTATAACTTTTCGCTCATTTATTGGAATCAGGCGATTCAAGCGCCTAGAGTTTCGTCTCGAAAACCTCTTTCTGTTTAACCTACTCAAACAAGATTTTGCTTCTGTAAAATTTGACTTAGATCCAGATTAGTAAACGAAGCTTGTTTCTTTAGCCATTTGATTTTTGTTGCTTCGTTCGATTTGATTCTTTTTGCAAACTGGAGTTCTTAAGTTGAACTTTCTGGTTTGATCTTTTATTTGAGTTTTACCTGTGCATTAGATGAGTACTTATTGTATGCTTGTTTGTTTGTGATAGAGTACCCGGAGTGCGCCGCTTGCTACTTTGAATCTCTAGGTTTCGTGGATCATCAGCAAGGCAAGTAACACTTTGATCATACCTCTTTACTATCCAGTTTTACTGCATTAGATCAACCCTCAAACAATTGCATGATGAGGATATGCTTTAACATGTGGGTTTTGGGGAGTAGATGAGGTAGAACCTGTTACCTGTTTTATTATCAAACCCTTGGGAGTTACTTCTACGTTTGCTTATTATGCCATGCTATGCTAGTAGACGTGGATTGGGTGAGTGTATCCATGACAGATGTGAGATTTTTAATTAATGATTTATTTAAGGTGGCAACTTAAACACACATCTGGGTGGATTGAGGCACCTGGGTATTCCAGCGATTGCCTGTTTTTCTTTATGGACCGCCACCCAGGCTCAAAGGGATCATGAGATTATTCATGCTAGAAACTTCCGTGTGCAGCCACAAGCTACTATGGGCTCTAGCATAGTTGACTAAGTCGTGTGAACTCTTACAGTGGTAGACTAGCAGATGTAGGGGATGTAGGTTGGTACTGTCTACCCGATCGTAAGGTGCTAGCGCTTCTGAAAGACTATGTCTCGGTCATCCGTTTCTCAAACATCATGTAGTGCGAGAATCCCAACGGAGGAGATCGAGTCTTGTGGGGAAAAGTGCGCAAACCTCTACAGAGTGTATAAACTAATCATGGTTAGCCGTGTCCCCGGTTATGGACATCTTGAGTATCTAGTACTTGGATTATCATGTGAATCTCATCATGTTACTTTAATTAATATTGTTGGGTTTTAATGATGATGCTTAATTGGGATTGAGAATGCTGTCAACCATTCTCAATGTTTAACAACCACCATGATAGTTAAATAAAATTTATTCCTTTGCAGTAGGGAAAAATTGGCTTTATGCAAAACTGTAACCATAGAGCTTTCCACCAGCCATATATGCGTGTAGTATAGCTTTATTCTTTCATTACTCTCTATGTGTTACATTGCCAGCATATTCCATGTGCTGACCCGTTTTTCAGGCTGCAATGTTCATGTTGCAGACTTTTCAGACGACGAGTAAGGTGCCTATTAGGTCGTGGTTCTATACTCAGTGATGTCGTTGGAGTTGATGGACTCACTTATCTTTCAAGCCTTCCGCTGTTATCGTTATTAGATGGCCTTAAGCCATATTTATTGTAATAAGTTCTCTTTTGAGACATTCGATGTAATAAGTGTGTGATTGCTACTCTGTTATAAATCCTTCAAGTACTGTGCGTGTCAGCATTACTGATCCAGGGATGACACTGAAGCACAGAGATCAGACTGTTCGAGGTCCGGTCGCTACAGGAGATGAACTTAATCCGGGTACGTTGCTTTGGTGACTCCGATTTAGTGGCTCAGCAAGTATCTGGTACATGGGATTCCAAGGATCCACTTATGGCGGCTTATCAGCGTGAGGTGGATATCATCGCCGGTCACTTCAAGGGTTACTAGGTCGAGCATATTGATCGGCGCAAGAATGAAGCGGCGGACGCTTTAAGCCGGCTTGGTTCCCAGTGTAAACTGGTGCCGCCCAATGTTTTTCTTGACGTTCTGCATAATCCGTCGGTCAATATACCAACGGAGGAAGATCTAGCTGTTCCTGACCCGAAGGCTCAATTGTTGGCAGTTCTTCATGCTATTCCTGATTGGACAGTGCCATACCTGGCGTATATGACCCGGGGCGAGTTACCAGAAGACGAAGTTCTAGCTAGGCAGATAATCCGGTGGTCCAAGTCCATGACTATTGTCAATGGCGAGTTACATCATTGCAGTGTTTTAGGGGCGTTTCAGCGTTGTGTTTCTCCTGAAGAAGGTTGTGAGATCTTGCGTGAAATCCATGAAGGAGATTGTGGTCATCATGCCAGTTCAAAATCCTTGGTGGCTAAGGCTTTCCGGCATGGTTTTTACTGGTTAACAGCTCATGTTGATGCGGAGGATCTGGTCAGAAAGTGTGATGGCTGTCAGAAGTCTTCGCGCCGAGCTCATGTTTCGGCCCAGGAATTGAGGATGATTCCAATCACCTGGCCGTTTGAAACTTGGGGGCTAGATATGGTTGGGCCTTTTAAGAGGTCCAAGGATAATAAGACCCACCTTCTGGTGGCGGTTGATAAATTCACCAAGTGGGTAGAGGCAGAGCCAGTGAGCAAGTGTGATGCGGCCATGATGGTTCAATCCATGAAAAAAGTGATCTTCCGCTTTGGTTTTCCATACAACATTATAACAGATAATGGCACGAATCTCTCCAAAGGTGCTATGGAAGAGTTTTGTCAACGTGAGCACATCCGGCTAGATGTGTCATCAGTGGCCCACTCCCAGTCTAATGGTCAAGCAGAGAGAGCCAATCAAGAAATCCTAAAGGGGATCAAGCCCCGGCTTATGGTCCCTTTGCAATGGACGACGGGTTGTTGGGTGGAAGAGTTGCATTCTGTTTTATGGAGCATGAACACCACCCTAATAGATCTACGGGTTACACACCCTTCTTCATGGTTTATGGAGCGGAAGCAGTTCTCCCAAGTGATGTTCACCATGACTCGCCCCGAGTGGCAGCTTATGTTGAAGCGAACAATGAAAGAGCGCGCCAAGATGCATTGGACCTTTTAGATGAACAACGGGATATTGCGGCTGCTCGATCGGTGATTTATCAGCAAGACCTGCGGCGTTATCACAACCGCTGGGTTAAAACCAGAGCTTTTCAAGAAGGCGACTTAGTGCTCCGGCTTATCCAGGATCAGACGGATATGCACAAGTTATCCCCACCTTGGGAAGGGCCCTTTATGGTCAGCAAGAATCTGAACAACGGGTCATACTACCTTATCAATGTTCGAGAGCACAAAGACTCATGCAAATTGGAGGAGGAGACCCGCCGGCCGTGGAATATAGCTCATCTTCGGCCTTACTACACCTGAGCCACAGGCTCCTACTATGTATATATTTTTCACAATGTACATATTATGATCAATAAATAAAACCAGCATCCTTGCTAAAGCGGGGCCTCTGCCGTTTCGTCTTATACCTTCTTGGTTACATGGGGGCTTATGCTTATAAAGCGGAGTTCTGATTACCCATGAAACCGGCCTATAAAGCCACAACAAAGCATGGGAGCTTCACACCCAAGGGACCAAAGAGAGTCTGTTGCCACGCACAGCTCAAACATAGGTACCCACTGAGCACAACTCACAATGTTACCTTGGGGCTCTTTGTGCACAGCAACAAAGAGTTTGAAAGGACCCTGTAATAGGCTATCAAGCCAGGCTTGGAAGCCAGGTGTATTCACCTAAAACCCCGGGTTAACCTGCCTTCATCAAGTAAGCCACTCCGTCCAGGTAATCCTGGTATGACCCGCTGAACGTTTGACAAGTCAATCTTATACAGACCCTGAACTTGTCAAAGTTAAAACGACGATTGGTTAATGTGAGGTCCATCTTAAAAGGCTTTGTAAAATGGTTTAACGCAATGGCCTGGCAGCCCATGAAAAGCCTCGAATTTGGGCCTGGCAGCCCTTGAAAAGCCTTGACTACAAGTTTTTCGTTTGCTTTTATTTGTCAAAGTTTTTCTCCTTTGATGAAGTTTTTGAGGTAAACCGGCGTCTATTGACCCGGCCGACTATAAGTCATCAATATAATCCGGTGTTTGTTAACCCGGCATGGCTTTCAACTATAAGTTGGCAGTACACAACCAATTATAAACCGGTGTTCGCTAACCCAGTCTGGCATTGACTATAAGTCGCCAGGATGATCATCCGGTGTTTATTATAACTCGGCATGGCTTATTATAAACCAGCACGACATGGTGGGAGTTATCAACACTCAAGATTTGGGTTACCACCCTTACTACAATAAAGTTGGTAAACCAAACGATGTGATTCAATATCACAGGTATGATATATTTCATATTTCATTGTGTATAGCCTTGGTTATAAACCCTGGCTTTATATTGGGTATCATAACCCGTCCGCCGGTAAACCTCCAGGAAAATTTTAGGTTTATTCTATGCAGAAAACATGATTGCATCACACTGTTAAAGATCATAAGAAGACATTGCATATCATGACAGATTGACAGTATTGGTACCAAGTGTTTAATCTAGCCTATTACAAGGCGTTTTAAACAGCCCAAAAGGATAATTGTTTTCTCATCAAGAGGACAGTGCGTAGACGATAAACCGGCTTCTGGGTTATGACTCTTCTTCAGCTTGATGAGAAGGTTGCAGATCATCCTGCGCCGGTTCACCCTCCGCCTCCCCACCCAGTGGCTGGAAGTCAATGGTTGCCCAGTCAATTCCAGACAAAGCTCTAAAGACAGCTTCATCGCTTATAAGGTCTGACGGTTCAACATCAGGGGCATAAGTATGCTTACGGATTGGCGGGATTAGATTTTGCACTTCGTAAACCGACGAGTCAATCCGCTTGTTCTCTGCATTATAAATGGACCGGTGGAAAGACAAATCAGTCTCTTCAGCCAGTTTACTAGCAAGCGGGCACATCTCTTTTTTTAGAGCTCTAAGGGCATCATTGTCAAATTCTGACCCATCTTCTTTTTGGCTAGGATAGCCATTCCCAATGTCCTCTGGATCAAGATCGGCTATCCAAGCTTTAGCCCGAGTCAGTGCAGACAGTGTGCCGGCCCTTGCAGCAGATCTCTTCACCTCTTGTAGCTAGGCAGGTGTCATTGATAGCTTGGCCAATGTGTCTTTGATTAATGTTGGTGGCGGTTTATTGTACGAGGCTGTGCAGATGACCCATTGAGCGCCGGTATACAATTGCTCAATCAAGGTATAGGCAGCTTTCAATTTCTTGCCCTTATCTGAACCGAGGTGGGCAACACGGCTACCTGCAATGGTTACAATATTATTAAACCGGAGGTTTCAAGGATGATTAAGTACGGTTCATGACAAGGCTACTTACCAAAGATAGCAGAAGTCATAGCGTTGATTTGCCGCTTCAAGACAGTCAGCTCTTCCGCCACCGGTTTAAGTGCCGCTTCAGCATCTTCCGCCCGCTTTAGCAAAGTGGCTTTTTAGCCTCCCAATCCGCTCGCTCACCTTTGAAGCCATCTTTCAATTGCTCCATGGTTGTTAAAGCGCCCTTCAATTCTTCTTTGGCCTTTGAAGTTTCAGCTTGTTGGGACTTGATGTTTTCCTGGAGATCGACGATTTGGGAATCTTTGTTGCTCAAGTCAGCCTGCAAAAGACAGATAATAAGTTGGTAATACTTTTTTCAAAGTCCCAAGCACATAACAAGTTATACACTTGGAACTTGGGGACTAATGCGGATTGCTTTTTCTCAACTGATATTTTAAGTCCCAAGCACACAACAGGTTATATACTTGGCACTTGGGGGCTAATGCATATCAGATCAATTCAAGGTTATCAAGGATCTGTCAATAAACCGGATCATGTTGATGACTGGAAGGAATTTTGGAAACTACATTACAGAAGATATACCGGTTCATCCTAAAGGTATAAACCGGTCTATAGGGGCTACACAAGCAAAATCCAATCTTCTACTATTACAAGTCCCAGTTCACATTCATATTAATGAACCGACCCTTGGGGGCTACTAGAGTTAATAATTGAAGCAGGATATAAGGAAAAAGAAGTTATTCAAAGGAACAGATATTTACCTCATATCGCTCTTTCATCAGGTTTACTAAACCGGCTTCGTAATCACGGCTGGTATACAAAGGGTTTAGATATCCAGAGTGGATGTCCTGAGCAGAGAGGTTGGCATACCTGGACAAATCGGTTTTCCATTTGCCCTTGTCCACAGCAGAAAATTCTTCTTTGGCACTATGCTTGGATAAAGCGACAGGATTGCCAGGAGTAGTATGGCCAAAGCCGGTAATCACAACAGCATCTGTCGTGCCATCAACAATCTTGTCTGGGCTTGGTGATTTAGCAGATGTTCTTGCTGGGCTTGGTGGATTGGCGGCGGGGCTTGGTGGATCAGTAGACTGACTCGTTGGATTCACTTCTGGCAGTTCAACAAAGGTATCCTAACCTTGAGGTACCGGGTCATCCAGCGTTACATCAGCGTTCTGATCTGTAGCCTCTAAGGTTCTCTCCGGTTCAGTGGCCGGATTATCATCAGCTGGGGTAGTCAGTTTAGCTTTCTTGCTAAGTCTGGCTTTGGCACTAAAAAGGACAAGTGCGGAAGGTTAATACAGTAAACCGATGCAAGGCATAAAAACTGAGTCTACTATGCTTACCCAGGAACGTTCTTGAGTGGAGGCATCTGTGTGGTTGATGAATCACCGGAGGATGAATTGGAAGTTCCCTGATAATTCGAAGTAGACGGATTAAGAGGATATCGGAAGTAACAAGCCTTGGGATAAAGTGTATTAGAAGTACAAGAGACCTCTTGACGACGCTTGCGAACCGGGGAATATGGTAAACCGGAAGAGGTAACCACTTGACCACTGTGTCGGGTTGTGCGACGAGCTTCTTGCTGCTGTGTCTTCAAAGAGAAGTGCGGATCCAAATGAGCAAGAGGGTGTGAGCGTTTTACTTTCCGGACTGCTCGACGAAGTTTTGGTACTGGCACATGATTTGAACCGGAGGATAGAACAATTACCTCTACATCACCAGCGTGGCTAGCTTCTACATCATCCTGAGAATAATCATTGTCAATGAGGTGTATGAAAAAATAACCAAGAGAATCTAATTCTACCTCTGAGTTCGGGTCATCAAGCTCTTCATCATTTGGCAAATCAGAGGGTTCGGCGGTTTTCTTCTTCGCTGGCTTCTTTATAGCCTTAGTCTTGCTACGGGGTGCTCTTGCCGGTTTATCCTGGGGCTTGGCTGGTTTATCTTGTGATTTCTTCTTCCAGAACGGATCATCGCCCCTGCACAGATGGATAATAAATTATAAAGGAATCTTTAAGAAAGGACAGATTAAGGTAAAAATAAGGCAATTCTTACAGCTGGCGGTTTATTGGAAGCGCAGAAGGGTCTAAGCTCTACTTGACTGCAGACAGCTTCTGGTTCATACAGTATTTTCTTAACAACTTCAGTAACTTCATCCTCTGTTAGCTGAATATCAATATGACGTTGAGGATGTTTCAAGTCCCCCGTGTACTCACACATTAAACTGGGGCGCCGGCTTAAAGGCAGAACGCTCCAAGATATCCAGCAGCGGACAAAGTCAACACCTGTTAAACCGTTTGCCATAAAGGCTGTGAGTTTTGAGAGTTGTGGTGCATAGTTGGACCGTTCCTCGGCAGTCAGCCTCTAAGGGAATGGATGAGTATTGCTAAGATGATGAGGGCAAACCCGACAGAGGATTTTCGCCAGTTGGAGATGTGTCTTTACAATAAAACCAAGTCTGATTCCAGTCCTTGGGGTGACTATGAAGCTTGGCGTGGGGGAAACTGACATCTCTCCTCTTTTGAATTGCCATCCCACCAAGCTCAGTGTTGGGTCCATATGTGAATTCTGTGCGACGGTTCAAATAAAAGAAATCTCTGAAAAATTCAACTGTGGGTTCTTCCTGAAGATAGGCCTCACAAAAAACTTGGAAATCACAAATATTGGACATAGAGTTTGGTCCAATATCTTGAGGGTGGAGTTGGAAGCTGGCAAGCACATCACAGAATTTTTTCGATCTGGGAGGGCTGAACCCTCGATTCAGATGATCAGTAAAAACAATCACTTCGTCATTCTGAGGTTCAGGAGGATTTTCTAAACTGGGGACTCTCTAGTGGATGGTTTCCTTGCTCGCTAAAGCGCCAGTTACAACATACCCAGTTAGTTGCTCTTCAGTAACCCGGGAAGGGACCCAATTGCAAGCATAAAATGTTTTGGCCATTTGAGCAGGAAGCTGGAAAAGAGGACCAAGGCCGGCTTAAGGTTTTGATTGATGCAGGCAATCCGGTTTAAAAGACAGGAAAAACAAATTGAAACCTATGCACATGATAACCCGGAGTTTATATTAAGGATGAGTTGGCGGTTTAAGAAGAGGGCTAATGGTACCTGGTGGGTTGTCATTTTCTATATGTATAAACCGCCTACAATGGTGTGAAAGTTACAGATCTGAAAAATTCCTAAGTGTTACACAAACAGATTTCACAGGTTGGTGTTGTAATTTTGGATCTACCATAGTTCTAAAAAGGAGATAAATTTTAAACCTAAAATCGCGATAGCAGAGGAACACATATGCTCAGATGGGATCTTATGCAGAGAAAGGTATCTTCTGTGATTGGAAAGGGATGCTAAACTACTATTGCTCGCTTTTACTATCAGATTCAGATCAAACTACGCGATTTATAAGAAGAAAGTGAGGAACGGTGAAGAATGATGATGAACGGCGGAAACCTAATGCAGATCTATTATATGAGAAGAGAAGTACTTATTGACGTTGTTTAACAGCGGAGGAGGTGTCGCGTTTCTCTGGTCAGATCAGGTTGATGCAGCGGCCGTTGGCGGTGCAGAAGCGAAGGTCGATGGCGGCGGCTGCGCTCGAGCTCTGAGGCGACGCGAGGAAGACGATGGGGCGAAGGGGCACGAAGGGGAAAGGAAACAATGACCCTTGGCCATATTTATAAGGCGAAGGGATAAGTGACAGGCGCGGGAATTGAGGAACCCAAAAAATGGATATCTGGCACAGATGTCGCCTCGGTTTTTGGAGGGTCATTAATGAGAAGATGTATTTACAGGTTTTTTATATAGAGATGATGTCATGGTAATTTATTACAATCTTAAAAGATGATGTCACGGCAGTTTACCAAGTGCATATGGAAAGGATGTCATGGCGGTTTACAAGATTCTTTGAAGATCAAGGAGTTTTTCTAAGGATTAAAGATTGACATGAACAGGTTCAAATCAACCTGGGGCCTAATGTTGGGGATATAACTACTGAGTATAAACCGCCCAGGAGGGGCCGGGTTATGCTCATCCATACTGAAGCTCATGAAGACAAGGAATATGGCGCTTTATTACAGAAGACTTAGAGGCCCAGAGCCCAAGGGCAGGTTAGGGCCCGTAGACATAAACCGCCATGAGATATGTAACTTGTGTTGTAAGTTAGGGAAAGGTAGAAACCGAGCCGGGCACGTGTATGAGCCGGCCTCAGCATTCTGTAAACCGCCGGGCGCCAACCTGTGTATATAAAGGGACGACCCGGCGGCGGTTCAGGGACAAGAAACAACAACTCGAGAGATAGGTAAAGTAGATTCGCTCCCTGCTCATCGAGACCCCATCAATTCCACCACAACTGGATTGTAGGCTTTTACCTTCACCACAAGGGGCCGAACCAGTATAAACTCCCCGTGTCCTTTGTCCGGTTTAACCCCTTTAAGCTAATCTCGTTGTGATGGCTCCACGACTAAGTCTTCTCACTAGGACATCTGACATGTTAATTTTACGACATGAACCATTAAGTGTAGGTAGCACTGAGCACACAACAAACCCTAATGATAGTCCTGCCTAATGAGTAATGAATCAATTAGAAAATGGGTGATGAGGAGTGGCTACTGAGTGTTGAGGACATATCTCAGGATAAATCGGGTTGGCTTAGTGGGTGCTGCACGCCTAAGCCCTGAACGGACTGGGAAGGTAGGCACGGCGGCGCGCCCGGGCAGCGGTGACACTGTTGGGCGAGCGGCTCCTGACCTCCTGTTAGTCTGGCATCTCCTCCTAGAGTCATGTCGTCCGGGGATGGCAAGTCGCCGGCGAGGCAGGTGCCTGGGGGCGAGTAGAGATCGGAAGTGCGCAACAGAACATAGGGGAATGGGGGCCTGGGATGACCCAAAATTCCAGGGTGGGCCGGCCCATCATGGGCACCCTGTAGAGATACACACCCGAGCGGCGAACATGCATTTTAAAAACTAATTTAGGAACATTTAGCTGACCAATTAAACGACTCTGTTTTAATAATATCAGATTCGTATTTGAACAACTAAGCTTGTTTAGCTTGATGGGTGGAGGAGTGCTATTATGACACGAAGCACGTATTCTGATCATATAGTGATTATAAAAGGGGGAAACTCTAAGCATATTTTTAGCAAAAGAGGGTTTCCCCTCCGATTTCTATTAAAGAAACCACCACGGAACCAACATGATCAATTAAACCCTAAGCATGATCAATTAAACCATATTATGACTGTGCCATGGCAGATTTGAAGCTGCAAACCGGAGAAATGATATTTAGCATCCATTGTTTGCTTCGAACTAAGAACTAAATTCTAATAGCTGAAAAGAAAGTAGAGTAACCAAGTTAAGATCTATTTTCTTGTTGAGATCAAAAAGTTGAGGAGATATGAAGTACCACCTCTCTTGCGGTGCCGTGTAGGCATCGGGGGTGCGATGGTTGTCGGTGGCGTTGAAGCAGATCTGCGACGGTAGACGGGTGCATCGGGGGATAAGTCCCATTGCGCTGGAAGAGAAGGTCGTGTGAGCGGCCCCGGCAAAGAGGACGATGGCACAGATGAAGCGAGAGGACGCGATGCAAGGCTATTGGTCCGTCGCCATGGATGAGAAACGTCCATCTCTAGTAGTGGGCGACGCGGTCTTGGTAGGCGCTCCAGCATGGTGGAGGACGACAACGATGGATGTGGTGGAGGACGGCAGCGATGGATGGGGTGGAGGACGGCAGCGATGGATGGGGTGGCGGATGGAGGCTGGTGTGGGGATGGTGTTCTATTGCAGACGGTGTATGAATGGGAAAATGGAGGGAGAGGTACATGGAACCATGTTTTTGGGATGCGCCTCTCTGAAATATGGGAAAGTTACGAACTAAGCCCCCGTTTAAAATTTGGATGTCTCGTCGGTTGGGGATAGGACGGTAATCTCGCATCTCGCCAATATTTGCCCAGAGCGATTTCGAGTGAGGAGAGGATGTTGGCGCCCATGGTTGGCACCCATGATGTATGAACGGGGCTGACAGGTAAGGCGGTTGTGTCACGTCTGAGTGAAGTTACAAACCTGCCCCTATTGAAAATATTGGCCTACATCGATTTCGGTCGAGTCGAGTTTGTTTTGCCGCCCACCGTGTATGAATGGGGAAATGGAGGGAGAAACAGAGGTCTTTCGGACGATCTTGAATCAAATGTGTTTTGCCGCCCATGTTTGGCGCCCTCCGTGTCAGAATGGGATCACAGGCGGTCGTGTCATATCAAATTGAAGTTACTAACCTACCCCTATTTAGAGCAGTGGAAATCGGGCCGATGGATTGTCTGTGTAATGGGTAGATAGTAATTTCCATCTCCCAAACACTTGGCTTCGGGCAGCCGACGTGGGAGTGGACACTTTGCGGCTTCTTTCGAATTTTGTGACAATAAGCATCCACGTTTACCCTGTCAACTAAATTCGAATCCATTTTGTATTCCTATATGAATCTTTATAAATCATTCTATGTTTTTTTATATATCTTCAAAAGGACAACAAAGATGTATTCCACTGTCATATATGAATATGGTTTACAAATGCCGATACTCAAATTCAGAAGCTACCAGTTTAAGGTGAATTCGAATATTTGGAACACTTCATGTCCAACTCAAATGTCACACGCAACATAATGTGTACTCCCATTTAGATATGTACACAAGCGATGTATCAAGATTCAAATACCGAGTCAATCAACCAAGAATGTACAGAACTAACAGATATATAAACACTTATAGAGTATATGGATCAATAATATCAACTAACATACATAAGCCAGGCCGCTGTACTTTTTTTGCTACAACAGCATCCTTTTTTTAGCCAAGCTACTACAACATCTTGGCCCTTTCCGATGCGTGCTACTTATGGTCCATCTATACTACTATTATTGCTGAATGCACATTCATCCCAATTGGCATATTTGTAGGTCTGGCACAACAATCAAAATAAAATGTCTCTGAGTCTTATCAATTAATACAGACTTGTGCTCAAATAAAATTACAAACCAAAAAACAAAAAACAATTATTACATGATCTCTAAAACAAATGGTTTGATTGATTACATGAACAAATAATACAAAGGTTATTCAACAATGGAAAGAACATTTCACCTATAATTTACCATGTGGGAATTTAATTTCCTTTTTTCCTTCAGGACCTTAACAATGTGGTCAGTCTCAGCTTGCTTCGTTTTCAAATCCACCAAATATTTAATGGTTGTCTTGAGTACTGCTTGTGATTGTACTGTTTGCTTCCTCAACATGTCAACTTCATCTCTAAGTACAGAAGCAGAATCTCTTTCTACCACTAGTTCAGCCTCTAGAGAATCAGCAGTTGGCAATTCATAATGCACGATTGGGCCGGTGCCACTGTTGTGGGATGATACAACATCCATGGGTACCTCGCTCTTTGATCTTGGGCTAACATGTTTTGCCATTAAAGTTCTGATTGGATTCAGAAAAGTTGAAGTTAGCAAAACATCTCAACTGGGAGTTATAACAGCAAACCAGTTAAACAAACAAGGAATTAAAGAGTTTCAGTTGGATGCTGAAAAGTAGTTATTAACAACATTGTAACCCGTTGTTGCAGTAGCAAAGCAGTTAAACAAACAAGTAGCTATTTAAGTTCAGGAAAACAGGTAATTCTTAACAGTAAGTATCAAACACATAGATAGGTGCAGTCTATAATAGGATTAATAGGCTGTGGCATTATGTAATTAGTAGCAAACTAAATTAAGCCAAGCAACATAATTGAGCAATTTTGCAATAAGTGGCTAACTAAAATTCCGAGAAGTAGGTAACTGAACTTACGCTAGTTCTTTGTACAGGCACACTGCAACTTCTTTTTCGCTTACAAGGTTGTATGAAGGAGTCCATGGCATCAATTGATTGGATACACAGTCCCAGTACTTCTTTCTTCCCACACTGCATTGGTAAGTCGAATGGTTAATCTGGTAAGATGGTGTGTCCTTGATATGTTATATGAGGGCGTGCAGTCAGACTAGTTGTAGCCACACACATCATACTGGCTTTTATCGTATATTTCATGCGATTACTTTTGGCATATCGAGATCTAAGCAATCTACAGTAGGATGAAAAGACTGGCATCCTTCACATTATTGGCGAGCTCAGTTCATAGAAACAAGCAATTCAACCATTCTGTGGGTAAATCAAAAGCGCCACTGAAATATTTTTCACTACCCCAATCATACACGCAAAAAGGGGCGACACCACCATAGGGGCTGGTATGGGCGGTCGCCTCGGGTGGCTGGAAAGTGTGCACCTAGTTTGAGTCATCCAGGTTGGCCCAGGCTAGTTTTGTTCGTCCCAGCGCACGAGCAGGCAATGTCAAAAATGAAGAAAAATGTTTCAATTTGGACGGGCCAATAACATAAGTGCAAGGCAGGCCCTATAGCAGGCTCGCGGCCCAAACGAGTGCCTCCCATATCGATCGACAACAGGAAAAATCCCAATTCATTCGCTCCAACTTCCAGTCTGGTTTGCTCCTAACCTAGCCGCCGCCGGACAAACTGACACAACACTTCCTCGCGCCCTCGTTGGAGGGCGGTCGCTGGGCTTCAAGCGAACGGAAGGACAAGAAGATGAAGATCCAACCCTGGGTGTAGCCTGCGTGGGAGGCAGCAGCGGCAGCACGGG
Source organism: Triticum aestivum (assembly GCF_018294505.1). NCBI lineage: Eukaryota > Viridiplantae > Streptophyta > Magnoliopsida > Poales > Poaceae > Triticum > Triticum aestivum. The sequence goes on along the minus strand of NC_057801.1, from coordinate 500,327,576 downwards.
CATGGCATCGAGCTTGCGCAAACGGATAGTCATAGCTTGCAAGAGTAGCATGTGCAACGAGTAGGTACATCCCATCCCTGATTATATCTAATTCAACTCTTCAATTTCTGGCCAATAGTTAAACCTGACGGTGTTGTAAAACTGCTTGTATGTAGGAAATCTATAAGAAAATGAAACCAATTTCTACTTATTTTGTAACTCCCCCAATCAATATTGAACTGACTGAATGTGATGTATCTAATCAAGTTTCCGGTGCAAACATACAAGCTCATGTTGTTCTTGAGCCTGAAGTGTCTAATGAACAGACTGCTAATGAAGGATTTGATGCAAACATTTTACATGCTCCTGGTGATGAACATATAGTGTCTAATGAGGGATCTAATGCAAGCATTTTGCAAGCTCCCATTGAAGGATTTAGTGTCTAATGATGATCTGCTATGTTGAAAGAGACACAGAGAGTTGCAGGCATTGATGACAAGCAAATTATAGTGCATTTTCATAGCTTGAGGAAACGTGGAGGCCATCTACCAGAAAGTCCCCGTATCATGACAACATAGCATAAATACTTTTCTAATATGTTGTTTGAAACTATTGGCATACTTGTGCAGGATAGATATATTGATATGCAGTTTGCGCACTAGTTATAGGTGCAATTACACTTCAATATTTTCAGCCAGAGAACGAATAATTCAGGCAGGTACAGACCATGTTTGTAGTCCTTGTACACCATGTTGCATTTTGTGTTTTTGGTGCTTGCATCATTTAGTGTTTATAATCTGAACTACTTTGGATCATTAGCTGGTTCTCAAAGTGCATGTAGCTTCACATTTCTCAAGTTATGTTGATTTCCAGAGTGCAAGTGCCTTCGTATTTTTTAAGTTAAATGTTCGCCCCTGGTAACTTGAATTCGTGGATCCGCAACTGCACACAATTCATACACGAATGCCAGTACGAATTAAATGAAATGCAGGGACTTACGCTAGCTCATTGTACAAGCTCACTGCAGCTCTGTTTGCGCTTGGGATGTTCCATGTACAAGTCCATGTTACCACCTGCTTGGATGTGCAGGCCTTGTGCTCCTTGCACCCCCTCTGCTTTTTTGACACGGCGAATAGTTGATCAAATAAGAGGAATCGACCTTGATGTTGTACCGAAGGACAGATACTTACAGGGTTATACGGGTGTGCAGGATGTGTACCAGATCCCGTAGCACCGTCATGCTTCACTAAAAAATGGATTTGCTTGTTTCAGATGATATCTCTAGAAGAAATAAGAGTTGAAGTCAGAGTTGCATAGGCGTGTAAGCTAAGAGAGCAGTGAAAGGATATCCAAACATTGTCGGAACAGTGCACATGGGAGTGATGTGTGGATATCTAGTTCGGCCCGGCGTTTGGGCATGCTCTCCTAGATAGAGTGCGGGTCACTTCAGAGCCATTGATGGTGATGCGCTGGCGTTGGCTGGCCGCGCACGGATGCAGATCTTGAGTGGCAGAGGAGCTCTACGATGCGGTGTACGAGACCGTTGGTGAAGCCCCAACGGCCTCAGGGGGCGTAGGTGCGACGATGTGCTCGGTGAAGTAGCCCCGGTGAGCTGGGAGACGGCGTCGGTGAAGCCCACCTCATGCGGTGGAAGTCGGTGTCTGTGAGGCATGTCGGTTGCGGCGGCCGACGTTGTCGGTGGACCACCCGGTGTGGTGGACGAGGGAGTAGATGAGGTAGCTCTGGTGCGGTGGTGAAGCGCGACCGTCGTCTTCGTCGTCGTCGTCTGGCACAGAGGTGGGGAAATAGACGAGACGAGGGGCGATTTGAACTTTGCTTGGGTTGGTGGCGAATTAGGGATTTGAGAAATGTGGGCGTGGAAGGGGACGATGGAGAAGGGAGATTTTGCAAGGCTGGAATTGGGGCCGCCAGATATTTCAATCCGAAACATGGAAGCGCGAACTTATTTTGTCGTCGTCCTTTTTTTGGCGGGGGGAGGGGGAGGGAGGGAGGGGGTGGGTGGCTGGGTGCTATGTGTCCGTCCGACACACGCGACCACCACGACACGACCCTGGTCTGCCTGGTGCGCCTACATTTGAGAATGCAAACGAATCTTCTTTCATTTGCAAACGAGTCTGTATGTATTACCATGCCCGTGTTTTCCTTGCAGTAATTAGTCATTCGAAACGAGATACTCCCTCCGTTCACTTTTGTAAGTCGTTTCAGACAACTTAAAATGAAGTGTTTTGCACATTGCTGAAATGTTTTCAAGGTCTTATAAAAGTGAACAGAGGGAGTACTATAAATTAATTAATGAGGAGTTACTTGAAAAAAATCGAAAAGGTATCCACGCTAACGTGGATTAGAGTGTGTGTCACATAATTAGTTATTTGAATTAGAGTGTGTGTAACGTAGCGATCTCCAATTCTAACGTGGATTTTGCATTTCACTGTATCCACGCTACTTTTTTAATACAAATTCATATGTATATGATGAACACCATGGTAGTGAGAAAACTTATGGATGGATTCAAACATATGACCTACAAAATAGCACAACAAATCGAGTCAATGTCAACTTTTTGAAACCTAGTATGGCACAAATTTGAAATAATTACCCATATGCATGGTCCTCAGTTCAAATCTTACAATGTACACCGAATTGAAACATCGATATTAAGTCTCATACTATCTACATTCAAATGTTGTTTTTAGCCCCCCCCCCACGCACACACGCTACATACTTCCTGTATCGGTCAATCTTCCTCTCCTAACCACCTTAGGAAGGTATCGGTTCCCAACACACGTTCATTCTTTCTTTCCATGTTTCGATCTCTAACTCTCTCAACTACACAACCCCCCTTTTCCACTCTCTTACCAAATGTATTTACCTCACACACCCGCCATTGCACCCCATGTCGAGCTCTCTCTCTCCCTCTCCCTCTCACCCTCTCGCGCTAAATACATGCATTCCTATCTAGCCCCCAACCTCTCGTGCGCACGCACGCGCGTTGTCTATCTAGGTCACTCCCTTGAGACTATCTCACTCTTTCTTCCGCACGGCGGGCCACACTCGCTCAATCTCGCTCTCTTTATATGAGTCTCGTTTAACCTCATTTTCTTTCACACACAAATGATATATCTCCCTGTTCGGGCCTCAATCGACACACTCTATACTCTCTCATGCAGATTGTCTATCTAGGTCAGTCCATTCAAGCTGCCCCTACTCTTTCGACCTCATGGCGGGCCATGCTCGCTCAATCTCTCTCTCTCTCTCTCTATATATATATATATATATATCCCTCTCTCTCTCTCTTTGTATGTCTCGATTGACCTCGCTCTTTCTCGGACAAAAACGATATATCACCATGTTTGAGCCCAATTCGACCTATTCACATTGTATATTCACTCACGCACATTGTCTATCTAGGTCACTCTCTCCAACCCGTCTCACTCTTTCGACCGCACGACGACCCTATGTGATCGATTGACCTTGCTTCCTCCCATGCACAAAATATATCCACACATTTGTGACTGGATCATCTCCCAAGCTCTATCTTACAGCCCTCACCCTTGCCAAAAGCTCAATCGGACAATATCTCTCCAGAGCATACACACTCACTTTGTCTCTCTATCTATATGTCTCTCGATTGATCTCGCTTTCTCACGCCGTATCTTCCACGCATTGAAGCTACCTCTCCATCCCTCGCAAAGCCGGAGCTATTTACATTGTGAGGGGCACTCCAACCTTGGATTAATTTGTGTACGCATTTATTCTGGTCGGTTTAGATTATATTTTCGTAGCATTCGGCCCACAACTACTCCAAACATCGTTGCAACCCCCGCAACTCCCCTACTTGATTTCTCTCTGGCTCGGTCATCGCTCTCTCACATGTCCTTTCTCGCCTTCAACGTCGCACCATGGTATTATTGCAAAAAACTCTGTTGTTCTCTTTAATTATTATAAACAAGCTACAAAACTACACACCGATAGTCCACTTGGAATGGAACAAATTTTGATCCACAAATTAAAGTGCTACAAACTACACACCAAGGGGCCCACATGTCATGAAACAAATTTGGACCCATATACAAATTAAAAAAATAAAGGACGAGGATCGAACATGTGACCAAGGCCTTCAAGCCGCACGTCAATAGGCAACATACGTAGAACAACAATGTTTGTTGTACCCCCCTTTGTTCACATAATGTTTTTATATACCACATCCTATTTAATGGATAACATGTAATATTATTTTTAGTACTATTCGTCCTCACTTACTGGTGGGTTCCATGTGTGCTCTCTCTCTCCCCCCTTCTGTGTTTAGATGCATAGGCAAACACGAAGAACTCGCGGGCGATGTTGCCGTTGATCATATCTGGACGCGTTCACAAGTTATGGCACCAGTTTCATGTACTAGCAGCACTAATCAGTGTTTACGTGCAATGCACGTTAATTTGGATGTATATTAAGTGCATGTGGATATTAAGTAGGATATTATTTGCGTGTTATTATGTGATTAGCACTATTTTTGGCATGAAATTAACTGCATGCTAAACATGTTGAGCGCTCGACATTGAAGCAGTCTAGGTGTTGGATGACAAGGAATACATGTGGCTTGATGATGTTTTATATTTAATCTGATACGGCTCTAGCAGAACATTGAATCGATCAAACCATAGATTTCATTCAGTCTGACTCCGACTATAAATTATACGACGATTGATATAAAATAAACGGAAATGATAAACGTTCAGATTTTAAGCATGGCAATCCGAACGTTTTTCATGGCAAATTTAGATTACGTGGCGGCGGCGGGGGCATCTTGCGGTGGGAAGCGGCTCCTCTGCTGTGCTCTGTGTGTCGTCGGGCCACTGACCGATGGCGATGGCGGCGTCTTGCGCCATTGTTGGCGTACTCCTGGACGTTGGCCTAGCTTCAAGGAAGGCCAAAATTTTCTGGACTTCGGAGCGAGTCAACTGGCGGGAGGAGGCGACTGGCGTTGGTGCAAGGAAGCGGTCGACAACGGCCATCCATGCCGCTGAGGGGGGCACTGGCACCCGCGCGGGGACATGCGCTGTTAATGGCGCGACGGATACATTCGTGTGCACGGGCACCAGCACGAGTGCGCATGTCAGTGCATGCACAGGTGCATGCGCATGCGCTGGCAGGTGAACGGGCACCGGCACGGGCGTGCGCGTCAGTGCATGCGCTGGCAGGTGCACGGGCGCGTGAAAGTTGGCGGGGACCTCGTGGAACCCCGTGGCATCAAGCTCGGAGACAATGTGCAGCTCCGAGCCCATCAATGCCACGGGGATGGGCGCTGGCGCAGTCGGGGCGATGGGAGCCGGAACGGGAGCGAGGACAGGCGCAACGTCTTCCCGCAAGGCCGGTTCAATCTCGTCCCAAATCGCCTTATGTTCTTGAGACTCCGGCTGGGTGTCTACCTCAGGAAACTGGAAGACTAAGGGCAGACCATCGTGATGCGGCATGGCGTACGTTTAGGTTAGGCTGGTTGGAGGTAGATGACAGGAGAATCGGAGAGGAAGAGAGAAGATTGTAGCGATACCAGGTAGTGCGGGGTTGATTTTAAACTGCAGCGCCGGCGACATTAAAAGTAGGAGCAGTTGGGACGAAGGTGGGCGGCGGAGCCTGGTCAAAGGGCTCGCCTCCTGGTGAGCCTGCACATCTATCTTCTCACACGCCTCCCTATCAGCCGGCACAGCGGTCTGCTCGCACGCCTCCTGTCGACTCACACGCTTGCTCGGACGGCACCTGCCGATGAGAAGCGGGATTCATGGCGGCACGTAAACGCCCAGAGTTTCAATAGTGAAAATGTTTGCCTTAACGTGACAGGTATTTGTTCCAAAATACCTTGGCTCTTCATTTGTGCAACTTGTCATAAGGAGCTGGTCTCAAATTGAAGAAAAAATTACGAAGTAATATTTGTGCCATATCACGTGACCATGCCCAGTTTCAAGAATTTATGGTCACTTTTGGATTTTCTGGAATTTAAGATCCAGGATTCGAAACAATATCATAACCTGCATCACGCAATAAATTTTCAAGCCATACATCTGTCCTGTTGTATTTCTTAAGAAAGGATTTGGTCAAACATTTTGCTTAGTTAGACTTCAGACAAGTTATATATGCAGAGTAAAAGGATAATCCCTCTGTAGCAATGCATTCCCTGATATATTAACTCAAGTACTAGGCATGAACAAACGGGCTCAATCCTGTGCTCATCCTGGTGTAGTAGTAGTAGTACTAGGCAATGCAGTTGACAGGTGACCTTGGCGAGCGGCGACCAAGGGAATTGATCCATGCTCGGCAGGGTACATAACGTTGTCTAGTTACTAAAGCATCCCTCCGTTGTTCATCGGTAGTCATTATGGACCGGTGACATGAGGGGAATTTCGTAGGACTGGAATTCTGGCCGCCAGATATTTCGACTCGAAACGTTGAGGCTCGACTGGTTGGGGTTGCCTAATGTGCGTACCACGCACGCCACCAGAAGGACACGAGCCCGATTTTTTTTATTTTTTTATTTTTTTAGGATCAACACGAGCCAAGGTCTGGCTGGTACGCCATTGGGTCCTACCATTTGAGAATACGAAAGGAACCTTTTAAATTTCCGAACGAATCTATGTGTATTACAATGCCCGTATTTTCCTGGCAAATACTAATCTCAACGTGGTAATTGATTTATGACGAGTTGTTGGATTAGAGTGAGTTGTGATATAGTGATTTCAACATGGATTTCACATTTCATGGTATCCCTAGTAAGTTTTTCAATGCAAATTCAAATTTAAAAGATGACCAATATGGAGGTGAGAAAACTTTGTATGTATCAAGCATATGACCACACACACACACACACACACACACAGAGACAGAGAGAGAGAGAGACATGAACACAACAACAATCCAATAAGTACAGTGCATCTATTTTTCCAAACCATGCATGTATGACACGAATTCAAAAATACTCCTTCTATTCCTAAATATTAGTATTTTAGAGATTTCAACAAGTGACTACATACGGAGCAAAATGAGTGAATCTACACTCTAAAATATGTCTATATACATCCGTATGTGCCAGTCCATTTGAAATCTCTAAAAAGGCTAATATTTAGGAACGAAGGGAGTAAATGCATGGTCCTCAATTCAATATTTGAAATGAACATGAAACTGAAACATGAATATTAAGTCTAGTACTACAGTACATGCAAATGTTGTGTTTAGGTGGAGATATGATTGTCGGGGGTCAACCCCTCGACCTTAGATAAAATTGTGAAGCTCTGTTTAGAGTTGTTTAGATTATATTTGTCCCCACCCTCCCAACCATCGATTGGTTGTGCACCCCCACCCCTCCTCCCCGGGAGAATATCATGTGCCCCCATACCTTAGATGCTATATGCCGATACGAGTTGCTTGGAGCTTGTAGATCTGAGATATAGCAGCTCACATGATGTCTTAATATTTTTACAGGAAACCTTGATGAGTTTGAGAATTGCACACAATTTGTACAAAAACTACTAAGATGCCCTTGGACCCCATATCCAACGACCTTGAAGCTTGTATCACCGTAGCATCTAAGATGAAGGAGGACATCATATTCTCCTGTATGTAAGAATATCATGTGCTACCACACCTTAGATGCTTTGGTGATACAAGCTCTTCGGAGCCGTTGGATTTGTGACCCAACACCTCCTCGGTGGTTCAAATGGTTTTTTTGCAGAAAAGCCCCCAAAGAGTTCGACCACTGCTTACAAGCTTAAAGACTGCTCAGATGCCATTGGATCTCAGAGAAACGACCTCGAAGCTCGTACTCCATAGCATCCAAGCTGCGAGAGCACCTTATGTTTTCTCGCACGGGAGAATATGAGGTGCTCCCGCATTGTAGATTCTATGGTGATACGAGTTCACGGAGATCTAACGGTCCACAGTAGGAGGTTTGAATGTTTTTGCAACATACGGCTGAGAGAGTTTGGGAATTGCGCAGAAAGTACAAGTACTACGCATGTGCTATCTGATCACTGATCATACGACCTAGATGCTCATATCATCGTAGCGGGTAATTAAGCTATGGGGAGCACCTAATATGAGCAACGGGGAGCCGTTCGATCCAAGATGCAGCGGCACACACGAGGCCTGAATGTTTTATTTGCAAAAAAAAAACCTTTGGAGAGTTTGGAAATTGCGCATAATTACAAAGACTACTCCCAAGCCATTGGATCTCACTTCCAACGGTGTAAAAACTCGTATCACCATAGCATCTAAGCTGCGGGGTGGATGTGATATTCTATGCCACTGTCATTTTTGTTTGTAAACTTGCAAAATACGTGTAACTCGTGCCGTTACTTGTCTAACCGCGCAAAGTGTTTGTTCAAAAAACCATCCTACACTGAAATATTGGAACAACACATAGGGGTCCCACTTGTCATTAATCAAATTTGGACCTAAAACTAACAAATCTGAAAGACGAGATTCTAACTGGCAACATGGACTACAAAGCATAAGTCGATAGCCTGAAACAATAACGGTTGTTGGCTTTGTCCCATAATTTGATTTTATACATTATTACGTTGAGTAGAGTAGAGGGAGTGCCTCGTCAACACGTGCATGACCGTTGACTCACTTACTAGTGGGTCCCAGGTCTGTGATCTCTCTCTTCTCTCCATCGTCTAACCTTTGCACGGGCACACACGAAGAGCAGCGCTAGCTTTCCGTGGTGTTATTACAACTAAAAAAAGCTTGGAAAATAGAAGAATCACCTAGAACAAGAGACTTTGTGGCTGGTCGAGACGGAGCTAACCACACCTATCCTCCATGCCCCGTTAGCATGATGAAGCTATGTGGCTAGTGGGGTGTTTTCGACTGACTGGCTGGGTCCCGAGGTCGAACCATAGGTACTATGTCTGATACAGTATATTTTTACACACACATTTTTCCTCCGTGCCGAGACGTGGCACACCCTACCACGCGGTTTCGGGGTACTCCCGGGTGGTGCACGCATATATTCTTCCTGACGTGGGACGCCCTACCGCGCATTTTCTGGGTCCTCCTCGGTCGTAGCGCCGAAGCAAGTAAATGAGTCGTCAAATCATGAAAGATCACCTTTCCCGCCGAGTACATCAGTGAAGCACGGTGGCTAGCTAGTTGGGCTAGTTCGACCGATTAGCTAGGCCGCCGCCACATTTGTTTTTTCACCCCTTTTTTATCTACTTGCTGGCAGGTAAATTTAAATATCCACCGCGGCGTTGCTCTGGTGTTTGGGTGCGACATGATTTTTAATTTTGTGATTGACGGGAGCAAGCGCGGCAGGATTTTTAATTTTTTGATTGACGGGAGCAGGCGCGGCAGCAATTAGTCATGATGACTCCGCCTGTAAAACCCACTGCTCCCTGATGTGAGAAGTCATCGACTGGTGTTTTACCATGGTGAAAACCAAAAGATTCCCCGCTCCTCGGCTGGCTCCCTTCGCCTTCCCATAGATTGCATTGCCTTTCAGCCGTTCCCCCCCTTTGCTTCCTCTCCCCATTGCTTCTACCTGGTGCCATGGCGGCGCAGCAGATCACGGAGTCCGAGGTGAGGCACCTGACACAGGAGCTCCAGGCCAAGGATGGAGAGCTCAAGGCCAAGGACGTGGAGCTCCGTGAGCTCAAGGAGGAGAGGAGTGCCATGCTCCTCCGTTATGTGCGGGAGTTCATAGAGCTTCAAAAGCGGCAGGCGTGCACCACAAAGATGCTCGAGGCGTCGGCGGCTTTGCTGCAGAAAGCGGGAGATACGATATGCCGTCAGGGGAGCCGACTGGAGCGCGAGCGGGCCGATCGTGACGAGGTCCAGGATCGCCTCAGCCACCTGGTGAACCAAGTTGCCACGCACGTGTTGCGGCAGTGCGATGCCTACCGTCGTGCCAGCGCGACCATGCCGGCCGTCGGGCTAAACCCATTCGACCACCCGGTCGACTTCAACAAGCTGCGGCTTCCTAACCTGGTCTCCTTCTTCACCTATATCTCCGAGGAGCTGAGCTGTCTCCGCGCGATGGTGGGGGCGGAGCTGGACAAGGAGGGTTGCAGGCTGCCGTCGCCATTGCCGGGCGAATCCTTTCAGGGCTCCGTCACCGAAATCCATTCATGCCATTGGACGCCGTCTTTGATGAGATGGCTCCCATCGATCTGGAGCGAGCTCTGTGGGAGGTTGCACCCTGCATCACTAACGTCGTGCGCCTCAAGAAGTAGAGGGACTTCAGTGGTGTTTAGGCACCCTTTGCATGGGCATTTCCATGTCTCGGCGCAACATGACCATTGGATCAAACTTAGACGGTGCAGATCAGTCACTGTAGCACAAAGTGTGTGGGTGTGTTTGGTTGCATTCTCATCTCAATATAGTTGTTTCCTCTTCGTGTATTTGTGTTAACCTACTAGTGTGGACTCATGCACCCTTCATGCACTCTACCAAACACCCAAAAGTGGGTCGAGAAGGGAACTTTTGCTCCCATCCCGTGCACCCTTCATACACCCTACCTAACACTATTCGTGCTTCATATGGTTCATGTTTCATGGAGTACTGTAGCACCGCACTCTTCGTGCGCTGTATACCTAGTTCTGTTAACATTGATCTCATCTTTCATTCTCAACCGGACAGTCGAAAAAGCGGTACTATGTTACTACATTACTGTTCATATAGTTGACATGCGCACAACATCATTTGTTATCGTCATATCTTACTACACTAGCAACAAGATTATGTAGTACTGACGTATGAACCACTGCACATGCCTAGTAGTAGGAGCACTATGTATGTTCAAGTGGCTGTCGTGTTTCGCACTCCTCCGTCGTAAGAGTGGAAACGCTTGCTGTAATCATTTTTTTTCTTCAAAAAATGGTGGACACGCTCTACCGTGCGGATCCTCCTCCAGCCATGCACTAAATTACTCACTTTCGCCGACGGTGGGACAACCAGCATTGGGGTCCACCAGCCATGCACTAAATTACTCCATAGTAGAGTGACGGTAGACTACCCCGATCGAAGCGCTGCAAGAATGCCCAATGAGCCATCAAATAAAAAAAACTCCTTTCCAGCAGTAAGTTGGACGGACGAGGCAACCATCATTTCACTCTTCTCTCTCAGCTCCCTCTCTTGAAGAAAACCCCCAGTCGCTTCGCTTATCCCTCATCTCGTTCCTCATTTCACTCTTCTCTCTCAGCTTCCTCTCTTGGATGGACGCTGGAGCACCGGCCGATGTGATGTCTATGGCTCTGGCCAAAACCATCAAGGCTCATGGTACGAAGAAGCGCAAGCACCCCGCCGAGACTACCGCAGACAAGCTCAAAGCCATTGCCCTGTCCAAGCCCCCCTCTTCGGGATCCCTCATTAAGCAAGTCCGGGTAATATCTCTTCTTGACGATCTTTTTCTCGATCTTGATCGTGTTTTTTCATCTAACACGCACTACTAGTAATAGTAGTACAACTTTCTGGGTGATCTTGCATGTGATTTTTGTGTGCCAAATGACAGTTCTAAATTCCTCTTTTGACCAAAACATGCGAGAGGTTGACACTGATTTCTTATAGATTACTTTCAACTACTCCCTCTACCCAAATTTCTTGTCTTAGATTTGTCTAGATACGGATGTATCTAATACTAAAATGTGACTTGATACATCCGTATCTAGACAAATCTAAGACAAGAATTTTGGGACGGAGGGAGTACTTTATGAACATCAATGCTACCTTTGAAGAGGGTATATTTGCCTCAGTAACTTGTGTTATGTATATTGCAAATAATCCCTCTGCTCTCATGCTTTTGAAGACATGTTCTAGTGTCTTTGTTCACTCATTTTTGTGCGTATATATAGTCATATATGGAGTATAATATCGAAAATCATCTTATATTTCTGAACGGAGGTAGTAGTAAAATATGGTGTCTGTTTGAATTAGAACCATGTCCGCGGTGGAGATGAAGTTCTCAAAGTCATGGCGTGTGAACTGGAAGACCTGCGGATGAGTTCTACTGCTAAACTATCCAACTGTTGTGTCCTTGTCGCCACGTGTCCTGAACTAGTGTTTTCCTGTAGCATTGTTGTCAGGCATGTTCTCGAGGCTGTACTTGACCACAACAATTTCCTGTTTGTGCCTTTGATTACAAAGGGTGTGGTTCTTGTAAAGCTTCCTAACAAATCTGATGTGGCCTGTCTTCATCATCATGTTTATGAGTGGAAAGACCAATCTGTTAGGTTCTCCAAGGTTGACGAGATGGTGATGGTGCATGTACACACCTCTCACGAAGTCCATGGCCTAGTTAGTTATGCGGGGTTCATCCCGTAGGTCGGTGGCAAGAAATAGTCTGTAGAGTTTAATTAGTGCAACTTTGCTTGTCTGTAGTAAGTACTATTGTTCAGTACTTGATTTGTGTTTGTGAACCCTGTATTGTTTATTAGTACTGCCGCTTTTGGTGTGTGGTCAGTCCTGGGAACGGTCTTTGTTAATGTGTGTCCACTCAATTCAGTCTGTATATTTTGAAGTATCCAGATCATCTTTTTTTGTGAGGACGGTTTATCAATTATAGTTACACTCCAATATTTGTATGCATTGCAGGGTTTATCGCACCCACCAAGATTTGCAGTCCCATGGATGTTCGGTTCATATGATTTGTCATGCCCTTTGGACTGTCCTGCTTCTGGGAGTAGGCGGGGCCCCTGCATGCCACCCGTAGTTGGACGATCAATCTTCTGTTTAGTACTTCAACATAGTGATTTCCTGGTAAGGATTCACTCATATCACATCAAGTAAATCTTATTAATTTACTGTCTAAATCTTATTGATTTAATGTCATGTTTTCTTTCTTTTCCTGCAATTTTACGATGCAGGTTTTGCCATGTGACATTCATCACAGAATAAACTGTTTGGTTTGCTCTACGATGGCTATTTTTGCAGGTTTCACTTCTTATGTCGTGTCAGTAATGAAGGCACAGTCCATCACTTATATTACTGGAAATAATTGGATCAGTCTGTTGTCTGAGTACAAGATGAATCCCTATGATGAACTGTAGTTTGGTTTAACAAAAACGCCACAATTAGTCCTTCTTACCTTTAAAAGAAATGAAGAAAAAAACTGGATCACGGTCACGGATCCTAGTCAAGTTAGAAAGCTGATCATAGTAGACCAGACATGATCGCCGCTGTCTCGCATATCGGTACCACCTTCAGCAACGGATCGAGCACCGGTAGTTGCTCTAGCACTGACAGCGGCAGTAGCTCAGTCTGATCCACCTGAGGATTGGGCACCGACCGCGTCAGCGGATCTGGCTGGTCTACAGGAGGATCGGGCATCGACACCAACACCTGCTCCGACACCAGCACCAGCTCTACAAGGAGCACCATCTCCGGCAGCAGCGGCGGCTTCGGCACCTGCACCAGCACTTGCACTTGCATCTGCTCCGGCCCGTGCAGCGGCAACCGAACGAGCAGTTGCACCGGGAACAAACTGGGTTGTAGTTCGCACTTTATATATCAAAGTCCTTACAAAAACTGACATGTCCACCTTCTTGGTAAGCATTGGCCGCCCAAGTGCTTCCTTCTTTTTTCTTTCCATGTTGTTTCACATGATTCACTGTGTTGATCTAACTGTTTGGGTATGTCTTCTTGTTTCCAAACAGAGAATTCCTAGAGCAAGAAGGGAGTCGCTCAACAATCCGGGCGACCGCGGCCAAGTTTCTCTTACCATGCACAACCTTGGTGTGAATGAACCTGCTCAATATACCGTAAGTACAAAGGATGGTCGCATGATGATTGATGCTAAAGGATAGTCAAGGTTCAAATCTAAATCATATCTTGCGGTAGGGGATGATGTCAAAATCAAACTTTCTCGGCAAGGAGAGCTGGTCCAAATCAACTTTGAAATTCTTCAGTAGCAGCAGGCAACTGCCGAACTGATCTATCCTCCGAGAGATTTTGGTGTAATAATCTGGCATGGTGAAACAAGTGTCATATGTGTATAAGTAGTATGATAGTATTATTTATCACATGGTATATCGTTGATAGAATTGCAACTCTCGTTGCTGGTTAGGAACTATCGTTCGATTTCATTCCAACAACTGCCGTGCTTTATTCAATTTTGTGTATTCGCCTTGCGATGGCATCTAAAACCAGTGCCGTACCGATCGCTTGCAATATGAAAAGCGCTGAGGTAGAACGCATGGGCCCCCAAACATGCAGGGTGGGCTTGCGGCCCAAAGTCCAGAACCGTGAGCCTGTCTGAGTATTATATTCTCAGCTGAACCCCCATAATGCCCGTGCGTTGCACATAACATCAAGATGCATTTGTATGAGTATTTTATCTTGAGAGAGAAAAGGATGAACGAGGGAAGGCCTTATTTGCAAATGTGGAGAGGTGTGTGGGTACCTTTTTTTGCAAAATTTCCATAGTTTCCTTCCTATCCGTTAGATATAAATCGGACGACCTATATTGCAGGATGGCATGTACACCATCATCACCAACTCGTCTATACTATGTTAGAAACAACTCTATTTTTTATAATTATATATGTTATATATATTCCCCTTGATTTTTCTTATGTATAAAGTTGTGATATACTGTAAAAGATTTGTATATTTCTTTACAGAGGGAGTATCTCTCTGTCAAAAATATATTTATGTGTAACTAGTTACTCCTGTCTTTCTACTTCCTTTCGCTGATATGTGGGGCATCCGGCAACGGGGTCCACGTGCCATATGCACAAATTAGAGTGCACAACTGCACGGTAGACACACCCCGGTCGTAGCGCCGCAGTAATGCCCAATGAGCCGTCAAATCACAAACCCCCTTTCCAGCTTTAGCAGTAAGCTGGACGGACGAAGCGGCAATATTTCACTAGGCCTAAATGACTGAATCCCCTTCTCCCTTGTTTGCTTGTTCATAGAAAACCCCCTCTCGGCGATTGCATAGGGTTTTCTCATGGAGAACTAGGTACGAATTCTTCATCCATCCCTAATAAATCCAAGTCCCTTGGTCGCGGGTAATCCTAGGATGGCAGCCGCCACCGTTGATGCATTTTTTTCCTACCGAATCTTATGTGTTTCATTTGTAGTGCCCAAAGTGCAAGGACCCTATTGGTTTCTGTGCCCTCGGTGAGACGCCACACTTGTTCCTTCTCATCCTAACACAGGATTTTAAAATGCGCACAGTATGTTCCTAGAATCCTCTTTTCTATCCAGGAGGGTGGTTTTTTTTGAACATGTTGTCGACTAATTTGGAAATTTGGATTGCTATATTTGGATAAAAGGTACTGCTAGTATGATGGTCAACACTGACGTGAATGAGGAAGTTATTTCTAGATTTGGATAGGGAATACATTGTGTTCTCATATTATTTTTCCTGCAGTGCATTATTTGCTCTGCCAGAACACATGTACTCAAGATGCTCAGCCTTGCCATAACTGAATACACCAGTTTAATGGTCACAGTGAAGACAATCCATGGATATAAGTTCCGAGTTGGGTTCATGAACCAAGAAGATCGCTGCTTTTTTATGGCCGAACTTGGATAAACTTTCTCAAGTGTTACAGACTGAAAGTTGGCGCACAAATGTTGATGGAAATAGCAGAACCTGGTCTCATCTTCACTGCGATCTTCCACCCTGACGTTGTTCCAATTGTTCATCCATGTTAGTTTTGTATCTGGTTCTTGCTTGTTGCCTCGATTACTTCTTAATCCACCTATTCTATCTAACTAATCAGAATTTAACTTTAGAAGTAGCAACAAATCTCTCACGAAGATGCTACTTCTAACTATTATTTTCTTATAATTGGTGGCACGTGTAGGTTTTTCCAGAGTTAAGCAGGCTGCTCGTTTGTTATTCTGTAATAACTCGGCTGTTATTGATGGCACTGAAGTTGACTGGGAGGACATCCACAAGTTCCTACACTTTATTGATCGTCTTGAGGTCCTTGTGGGGCGTTTCAATGGTGGAAGGCCGCATGGGATATGTGTGCCACAGTTGTACTGATTGAACAGGTCCAACTGTGTCGAGAAACTTATGGTATGAGCTGTTTTCTGTTATATATGTTGTTCATAAACTATTGCTTATACACAGTTTTACAGTTGTGATCTTCTTGAAACAGAAACTGCCCAGTTCTATTGTTACTATACAGATGCCTGACCATGGTAGGGTCAGACTTGCGCTTGGTCACAACATGATGTTTATGTCGACCTACTCCATTCCCCTTGGAGGTGAAAAGATACTTATTCATGGGTGGTCTCAAATGATGAAGGCCCGTCCATCTTGGAGAATAGGACAGAAGATTATGTTCATGCTTTTCCATGGCTCTAAAGCGAATATCCTGTTTATTGAATACATTGCGAGATGAAGCTGCTTTTAGAAGATTGTGGATGCGCGGGTGGCGCCTGGGCCTTCTCCTGGGGCTTGGCGGCCTCACCCTTGGTTAACTGTAGGCAAAGTAGCACTATTCGAGGCGTGCTTTGTACGGTTGAACCTGTATAAGTACTCATACTGCTTTCAGCTATGGTTATTAAGTGTCCCTGCTGGTTTCAGTTAAGGTTGTTAAGTACTCCTGCTGCTTTTACAGTTTGTCGTGTTTCTTCATTCCTGTCTTCCTCCAGCCGCCAAAACCAAACCAGCGCTGGCGGGGCTGCCTGCTTCCGCCTCCCACGGCTGGCTGTGCCTCAGCGCACACATCGCCGCCCCACCGTCTCCTAAATCATTAACACCGACGTCCGAGGCCTCACCGTCATCCTCCGCGCGCTTTGGTGCGCTCGCCGTGGCGCCGCCCTCTCGTGTTGTCAACATGGTCAAGAAACAACAGGAATCGGCAAAAGTACGTGGAGAGGATGATAGTAGGGGCCCACCATGTCAGCGTCTGGAAAAAATAAAATGCTTCCTCCTAGTGTTTTCCTAACATCTGGGACCGACGACATTGTGAGCGTATATAGTCAATAGACAGGAGAACAACACAAGATTGGCTGACACCTTGGACGTAGCTACTCGAGCATTATTTTTTTGTTATTGTTGAGACGAAGCAGGGTTTGAACTGGGCTGTGGCCCGTCTAGCCCAGGCTTATATTTTATGTTCACCATGTGACCAGCCCAGCTATTTTTTCTTTGTGAAAATGTGCCCAGTTTATTTTTTCTGAAGAACACCCAATCCAGGCCTACTTATTTTTCTACGCCCTGATGGGCTGCAACTCTTTCAAGAAGCCTGCAAATCTTGAAAGTAATATGAAATGGGTTGTAAATATAAAAACAGATGACAAATTGGCAATTACTTTATAATTTCTGAATTTTTCACATTTTCAGATTTCTATTTCACTGGGCATTAACCTAATTTAAATATATCTTCAAAGTACTTTAAATCTGGCTCGACATTTCGGTATTAAAAATAGTTTGGAACCCACAGAAATATGCGAAATTGGCCCTGGCCAACCAAGAAAACGGACTGCAATAAATTGCATAAGAAGTTGCAATGAGCTATATATAAATTATTAAAAAAAGAGGGAATGGTCTGACTTGTGGGCCTATTAAGTTGACGCGTATGCAAGATTTTTTTAATTATTATATACGTCAGCAAACGATTCTAGCAGACGTAACCGGTGGATGTCAATCCAACGGCCGTCGTGTTTCTTCAATCTCTGATCTTCTTGCTCCAGCCGCCAAATCCAGCGCCGGCGGGACCGCCTGCTCCCGCCTCCCATGGCCTGTTGTGCTGCCACGCAGGCCTCACAGCCCCCTACTACTCCTACCGCTGGCCAGGGCATCCCTCTACTCACCCACACCCCTTGTTATTCTGCGGCGACGGCAGCCTCACACCACAGCCGAACCAGTGAACCCTCGTACTCCTCTCCGCGCGGGCTTCCACTGCCGCGTCTTCCCCGGCTCCGTGTCGTCCCCTTCCTAGGCCTCACCGTCGTCCACCGCCCTGGTGCTCTCGGCGCGGCGTGGTCAATGTGGTCAACGACCGACTTCCATTGGAAGAGTACTGTACGTGGAGAGGCTGACAGCTGGGTCCATGGCAGCCGCAAGGAAGTGCCTCCTTATTACGTGCAAAATAATTATTCCTCCACATGACAGTAGGGACCCACTAGACGGGCCACCGTATTTTGTGAAAAAATGTTTCCCCCTGACTGCTGGGACCCACCGGATGGGCCACCATATTTCGCGAAAAAATGTTCCCCCTGCTGTCAGCTCGGACCCACCGGAAGTGCCTCCTTATTACGCACAAAAAAATGAATAGTCCTCCTGCTAGCTGGGACCCACCTTAGTGGGAGGTTGACTTGTGGGTCAACTTAGTAAATATGAATGATTCTAGCTCCAGTGACCGTACGATGTCCATCCAACGGCTGTAGTGCTTCTTCAACCTCTGGTCTTCTTGCTCCAGCCGCCCAAATCAGCGTCGGTCGTGCCGCATGCTCCTGCCTCCCGTGATGCCGTGGAGGCCTCACCGCCCCCTACTACTCCCACCGCTGGCCATGCCATCCCTCTACTCACCCACACCCCTGTTATTCTGCGGTGGCAATAACCTCACACCACAGCCGAACCAGTGAACCCTCATACTCCTCTATGTGTGGGCATCCACTACCGCGTCTTCCCCGGCTCCGCGTCGTCCCCTTCCTTGGTCTCATCGTCGTCCACCACCCTAGTGCTCTCGGCGCGGCGTGGTCAACATGGTCAAGAACGACTTCCATCGGACGTGGACTGTACGTGGAGTGGCTGACAGCTGGGTCCACGGCCGCAACAAGGAAGTGCCTCCTTATTACACAGAAAATAATGATTCCTCCACCTGACAGCAGGGACCCACCGGACGGGCCACCGTATTTCACGAAAAAACGTTTCCCCCTGACTGTTGGGACCTACCAGCTACATCTTTGCACGCAAGGAAGTGCATCCATATTACGGGCAAATAAAATGATTCGCCCCTTGACTACTGGGACCCACCAGCTACATCTTTGCATGCAAGGAAGTGCCTGACAGTTGGGACCCACCTGGTCGAAGCGTATGTAGCGTTGTCATTCTAGTCGCGAACATGTACCTACATACTGGTCAATGTAGAGGCGCGCACGTGTCGTAGTAGAGGCGCGCACGTAGCATATACACATACGTACAACGGCCAGGGTGGAAGAAAGTAAATACGGCCACGTATGTACATACGGGCGGTGTCTCGAACGCCTACTCGCGCATACGTATGGCCAGGGCTCGCGTACATGGCTGGGTCGGAACGGAGAATCAACGTCATCATCGTGTTCTTGGGGAGCCAACCGGCTGGGTCGGACCGGAATGTGTCCTCGTGTTCATCGGGAGGGCTTGGACGGAACAGCTGATGGAAACGAGGGATGGCGTACCACAGAACGGAGGAAACAGCCTTGTGTTCAAGTGACCACGTTCGAAATGGGATCCTGTTCATCGGGAGGGGTCTGGCTTACCGCAAAACGGAGGAAACAGACTTGTGTTGGACCACCTACGGTCGAAACGGGGTCCTGTTGATCGGGAGGGGTGTGGCGTACCGCAAAACGAAGGAAACGGACTTGTGTTGGAGCACTACGGTCGAAACACGGGTCCTGTTCATCGGGAGGGGTGTGGTGTACCGCAAAACGGGACTCCACGGGATACTGTTCATCTCCACCGTCGACCTCCTCCAGCCTCCACGGGTCTACTGTTCATCCACCATCGACCTCCTCCAGCCTCCACCTGCGACTGTTCATCCACGGGCTCTATTCATCCAGCCTCCACCGTGCGCTACTCCACCGGCTACTATTCAACCAGCCCTCTCCACGGGCTACTATTCATCCAGCCCTCCATGGGCTACTGTTCATCCAGCCCTCCACCGGCTACTGTTCAACCAGCCCTCCACGGGGTCCTCCTGTTCATCGAGCCCTCCACGGGGTCCAGTTTATCCAGCCCCAACCGGCTCGATCGATCGGGGTCATGTTCATCGAGAGGCAACCACGAGGTCTTGTTCATCCACCCCCGTTAGGAACTGTTCATCCAAACCCCCCAGCAACGCTCACTGTTCATCCAAACCCCCAGCTGCAACGCTCACTGTTCATCCAAACCCCCCCAGCAACACTCACTATTCATCCAGAGGCAGCATCGATCGACTTCAGTTAGCAGTAGTAGCGAAGGAATCGCTCGATCGCTCGGGTTCAGTAACGCGTAGCCTGCAGTGCAATCGCTTGGGTTCAGTTAGGCGACGCCTCTCTCGGGTTCATTTAAAGCCCAACGCCTCACACCCACGCGCGTAAGGTACGAGAGAAATGCGCATCGCTCGGCGCCAACCACCCACCGTAAACCAGGAACTCCCCGATATTTTCCTCGCCCTCGCTTCTACCATGGTTTTTTCCATCATGGACGGCCCAAAGAATGTCATGCAGCTGCGTCTCCAGCCCGCCCAAGATGAAAATCCCTTTTTCTGTCATGATTTTTTGTCATAGAAGTAGGAGCCCACCACATCTATGATGATACCGGGTTTTGTCACAATTATCGTCATAGAAGTGTCATAAGTATGACAGAAAAAAATTCGTTCGGCCCAAAATGTCACGGATGTGTCTTTTTTTTGTGGTGAAAGAAGTTTTAAGGTAAACCTAAGCATAGCATGAAACATATGGATCCAAATCAGCCCCTTACAAAGCAACGCATAAACTAGGGTTTAAGCTTCTGTCACTCTAGCAACCCATCATCTACTTATTACTTCCCAATGCCTTCCTCTAGGCCCAAACAATGGTGAAGTGTCATGTAGTCGACGTTCACATAACACCACTAGAGGAGAGACAACATACATATCATCAAAATATCGAACGAATAACAAATTCACATGACTACTTATAGCAAGACTTCTCCCATGTCCTCAGGAACAAACGTAACTACTCACAAATCATATTCCTGTTCATAATCAGAGGGGTATTAATATGCATAAAGGATCTGAACAGATGATCTTCCACCGAATAAACCAACTAGCATCAACTACAAGGAGTAATCAACACTACTAGCAACACATAGGTACCAATCTAAGGTTTTGGGACAAAGATTGAATACAAGAGATGAACTAGGGTTTGAGAGGAGATGGTGCTGGTGAAGATGTTGATGGAGATTGACCCCCTCCGATGAGAGGATCGTTGGTGATGACGATGGTGATGATTTCCCCCTCCCGGAGGGATGTTTCCCCGGCAGAACAGCTCCGCCGGAGCCCTAGATTGGTTCCGCCAAGGTTCCGCCTCGTGGCGGTGGTGTTTCGTCCTGAAAGCTTGCTTATGATTTTTTTTAGGGTAAAAGACTTCATATAGTATAAGATGGCCACTGGAGGACTGCCAGGGGGCCCACGAGGTAGTGGGTGCGCCCAGGGGGGTAGGGCGCGCCCCACCATCATGGCCAGGGTGTGGGTCCCCTCTGGTACTTTCTTCACTCAATATTTTTTATTAATTCCAAAAATAACTTTCATGGAGTTTCAGGACTTTTGGAGTTGTGCAGAATAGGTCTCTCATATTTGCTCCTTTTCCAGCCCAGAATTCCAGCTGCCGGCATTCTCCCTCTTCAAGCAAACCTTGTAAAATAAGAGAGAATGGGCATAAGTATTGTGACATAACGTGTAATAAAATCCAATAATGCAATAAATATTGATATAAAAGCATGATGCAAAATGGATGTATCAGTCGCCGAATAGCTGACCAGCTCTCGCCGCATCATGACAGTCAGTTTTCGTCTTTCTCTACCGAGGTGTTTAGCTGGCTAACCAGAAACACAATCGCAGTAGTTCTCCCTTTACTTCTTTATTCGAACAATCAAAACGTAGGGTAGTAAGCACAGGAGCCGGGCAACCCACCTATTGACCCAAGACATGATTCGGAGCCGATGCATATAACGCTAGATTCGGGACGCCGAACTATACTGTGAAAGTGTTCGGACTTATGGTAGATTTTAAGAAATGTACGCGGCTGAATGGAGCCCCTAGCGATGTAGGTATTGCCGTGGTGTACATGACAATCAGATGAAAAAGAAGAAAGAATACAAAATAGGGAATAAGCCAGTATCGAATAGTTTGGGCTAAAAACTGTTTCCATTATGATCTGATTGATACGTCAAAACATATTTGTACAAATAATGCTATATGCATCGAGGCTATTTTACATGCCGAGCGAAAGGAAAAGCTGTGTACAGGTATTAGAAAAGGGGAGGAGGTGATCTTGACAGATCCTTTGAGTACTCTGGCATACATCTGCGCTGCTTTTTGCCTTGGTGTGTGATCCTTTGAGAGGATTAATGAATAAGTTTTTATAAGGGGACGGAGAAAGGGCCCTTGACACCATAAAAAGGATGATGTGGGTTGTAAAGAACCTGAAAAGAAAAATGAATTTAAGAAAAAGATAGATGAGGGTCCAGATACAGTTGAGCCGTATTTTGGACTTTATCCTAGATATGCCTCCATCGTCGCCCATGGTATTTTTAGTGCGTAGTTATGAGCACGCGGTACATACGCCGCTGCTTGGTTGGGGTGAAGGCAGAGGCCGGATTTCTAATCAAGCTCCTGAAGGGCTAGGCTATCATTATGCGGGGTAGTCCGGACTCGTTTGACAGGGTCCGGTGGCTTGATTGTCGATGTGGAGTTCGGTTTGATAGGGCCAATCTGCACTTCTGCTGCGAGGGCTGTGGTGTGTCCCTCAGTACGAAGGGAGCGATCTGTGTTTCCATGAACTGTTATAACACCGCGTGGTCCTGGCATTTTGAGTTTTAGATAAGCATAGTGCAGGACCGCATCGAAGCGGGCAGACGCAGTTCATCCGAGCAGTGCGTGATACCCCTGCAGAAAAAGGGACGATGTCGAAGATTAAGTCTTCACTTTGGAAGTTGTCCAGTGAACCGAATGCGACCTCCAATGTGATTGAGCCCGTGTAGCAGGCCTCTACACAAGGTATTACTCCTTTAAAGGTAGTTTTGGTGGGTTTGATTCTTGACAAGTCAATACCCATTTTCCGGAATGTGTCCTGATAGAGTAGGTTAAGACTGATGTTGCCATCCATGAGGACTCTTGTGAGGTGGAATCCATCGATAATTGGGTCAAGGACCAATGCAGCTAAACCTCCATGCCGGATACTTTCTTGAAACCTAGCAAACTTCATTCTCAGTCATCAAACAATTGCAATTCATCTTATTTTCAAGAAGGGTCTATGTCAGTGCTTTGATTTAGCAAACTCTACATACTCAACTATCATATAGTCTTCTACAATTGCTAACACTCACGCAATACTTATGGTTATGGAGTTTTAATCGGACACTGAGAAAGATAGGGGCTTATAATTTTGCCTCCCAACATATTCACCTTTGGGTGATGTCAACAATAATAGCTCATGCTAACTTACATCCAATTGGATATATATATATATATATACATATATATATATATATATATATCAGGATCTTTCCAACACGAGGTGCTTGCCAAAGGATAAAATGAAAAAGGGAAAGGTGAAGATCACCTTGACTCTTGCATAAAGTAAAAGACATAAGGTAAAATATAGGCCCTTCGCAGAGGAAAGCAGAGGTTGTCATGTGCTTTTAGGGTTGGATGAACAAAATCTTAATGCAAAAGAATGTCACTTTATATTGCCACTTGTGATATGAACCTTTATTATGCAGTCCGTCGCTTTTATTACTTCCATATCACACGATCTTATAAAGCTTATTTTCTCCGCACTAACAAGTCATACATATTTAGAGATCAATTTTTTATTGCTTGCAACATGACAACTTACTTGAAGGATCTTACTCAATCCATAGGTAGGTATGGTGGACTCTCATGGCAAAAACTGGGTTTAAGGATATTTGGAAGCACAAGTAGTATCTCTACTTGCTGCAAGGAATTTTGGCTAGCATGAGGGGGAAAGGCAAGCTCAACATGTTTGAATGATCCATGACGATATACTTTAACTGAGATGTGAGAAAACATAACCCATTACGTTGTGTTCCTTGTCCAACATCAACTCTTTAGCATGTCATACTTAATGAGTGCTCACAATTAGAAAAGATGTCCAAGATAGTATATTTATATGTGAAATCTCTCTTCCTTCAATATTCTTTCATGAATTGTTCAAATGACCAATACAATGCATGCTAACCTTCAATAAAATTACAACCTCTACTTCTTTGATGTGAAGTCATTGCTCCCCATGGGATAAGCAAATGAAACATATATAATTTCATATTTATGACATTCAACTCATTCAACCATTTACTCATAGGATATAAGTGAAGCACACGAGTAAATGACAAACTACTCCAACAAGATATAAGTGAAGATCAATGAGTAGATAAATAATTATGTAACTATGTGAAGACTCTCTCTCATTAAAGAAATTAATATCTTGGTATTGTATTCAAACAGCAAGCAAACAAAATAAAATGACATTGCAAGGATAGCACAACTCATGTGAAGAAGCAAAAACTTAGGTTCAACCGATACTAACTGGTAGTTATTGAAGAAGAAAGGTGGGATGCCTAACGGGGCATCCCCAAGCTTAGATGCTTGAGACTTCTTGAAATATTATCTTGGGGTGCCTTGGGCATCCCCAAGCTTGAGCTTTTGTGTCTCCTTATGTAACGCCCCGGATCCGATGCGCCAGGTGTCTGCCAGTTATTCGCCGTCGTTGCCATGTCATCTGCTTGCGTGTTGCATTTTATCATGTCATCATTCGCATTGTGTCATCATGTGCATTGCATTGCATCGCATACGTGTTCATCTCATGCATCCGAGCCTTTTCCCCGTTGTCCGTTTTGTAATCCGGCACTCCTATGTCATCCGACGTCCCCTTCTTGACGCTTTTCGTGTGCGGGTGTTAAACGATCTCGGAATGGAACGAGGTTTGTCGAGCCGCCTTGGTATAGCACCGGTAGACCGCCTGTCAAGTTTCGTGTCATTTGGAGGTCGTTTGATACTCCAATGGTTAACCGGGTAATCGTAAGGCCTCTTTTGTGTGCAGCCCAACACCCCTTCTAAAGTGGCCCAAAACCCATCTAACTCCCCTCCATGCTCTTGGTCGTTCGATCACAATCGCGTGGCCGAAAACCGCTCCTCATTTGGACTCTCCTAGCTCCCTCTACCTATAAATATGTGGCCTCCCCCGAAAATCCCGCAGATCAAACCCTAGCCCCGCTCCCCTCGCGCGCCGGACATGTCCAACTCCGGCCGGACACGTCCGGTTTCCACCTCACTCCGGCGAATCGGAGGCCGCCACCTCAGCTCCGCTACGGCCTCCAGCCAACCCGTCGCCGCCACGTCAGCCCGCGCCCTCCCTCTCTCTTCCCCCGCGCCCGTCGCGGCCCGCTGGGCCCGCGCCCGGCCCTCTCCGGCCTGGCTGCACCGCCGCCCGGACCT